>NW_028258384.1:21596666-21899696 GCF_053883595.1 Heterocephalus glaber | reverse complement strand
GGAATACATTAACTATCAATTACTGTATTATGCAGCTTTGATAAATGAGTCTAAATTTAAAATTATAAACATCTGTTTACTTTGGTCAGTATAGATATATTATTTCTCATGCACATACAAAAATCTTTAATTGAAATTAAATAATTCTTTAATTGAAATACAAATATTTTCATTTAAAGTGATATTTAATTCCTTTTATATACCTACCCTGAACTCTGTTGGGAGGTTGTTAAAACAGATAAATTGCTGGACTACCTTTGTATTAGATGTCTGAATTTCAAGATTTTTTTTTTTTTTTTAAACAAGGTCTCACTGTGTAGTTCAGGCTGGCCTTGAACTCAACTATGTAGCCCAGGGTGGCCTGGAACTCCCAGCGATCCTCCTGGCTCAGCCTCTCAAGTGTTGGGATTGTAGGTGAGCGACACCATGCCCAGCACATGAAATTCAAGATTTTGTTTGTCACTAACAAACTTCACAATACCTCAGAAATGAAGAGGGTTGTATTTAGTGATGTCTAAAGAACCTAAAATGGAAGCTGGGTGTGGTGATCCACACCTGTAATCCCAGCACTCGGGAGGCTGAGGCAGGAGGATCACTTCGAGTTTGAGACCAGCCTGGGCTACATAGTGAGTTCCAGGCAAGTCTGAATTACATAGTGAGACCTTGACTCAAAAAACAAACAAACAAAAAAGAACCTAAAATCAAAATCTATGATTTAAGTCTTTTTAAAGTACAGTAGTTTTGTCAACAGATTAGCAAAAAACAAATTTTAAGCTATTTATTCCTATAACACATGGTCTTCTGACTTTCCATTTTAGCACATTTTACCAGCACTTTCTAAAATGAAACATTTTAATACTTGAGTTGATAATAATCCTCACTGGCCACATGATCATATTTAAGCTTGAACTGTTACATTTTCATGTATATACCCTGTTACCTGGCAATATAATAGTATTAAAGTACTAACATGTACATTGCTATTATTAGTATTAACAGTCATTCAAGGTCCTTAGCCTAATTTAGCTGAAGGCTTTATTGATAAAAATAGTAATAATTATTATTACTATGTATAGGACTCTATGTGCCCCATATTATGCTGGACCCTTTGTCTTTGCACAGCTAGCTTCTATTAAACTCCTTCTTTATAGATTTTTCTTGTTTGTCTAAAAAGTGATGAAATGAATGCTCAACTGTCTTGGAAAAATTTCTGAAATCTTATTCCACTTAATTAAGCCTCTTCCTTTTTGATTCTGCCTCAAAATGTAGTGAATAGTTCAAGGGAAATAAATCAGCAAATTAACATGCTTTTTATTTTGTGCTGCAAAGACAAACCCACACAGCTAAGAGGAAAAACCAGGAATTTTTTGATAGTAAAGAAAATAACACACCAAAATAACACGCCAAATGATTTAATAGCAAATTCTTCCTGCTGAGTCATCTAATGCTAAATTTCTATACTGATGACTATTCAAATGAGTTTTGCAAACATGATTTCTTAAAACTTTCCATTTCTAATTTTTATTTTCCTTTAAATTTAAGTGGATAGTTATGTTGTATTTATCATAGGGTAGGCTCACTTCCATATTGAATTAAAATCATAAGACTGCCTTGACTGTTCCTTGTTATTACTAAGAAACAGTATCAGTAATAACAGGTATCATGTGTCTATCTTGAGCTATCTCAGATAAAAAGCAAAAACCAAGACCCCTAAAACTCAGTTATACCACGTTTACTATTTATCCAAACAAAAGGATTTTCCTAAATTTGTTGAATATAGAACCAAATGAGGAATAGGTTTTATTTACCACAATAAAAACTCTTATCAAATCCCACTGTATATTTTGTAAGGTGGAAACAAAATCATTGTAATAGTATGGTTATCTGGGGGAAAGACTCATGCAAACGGCAATCTTTGGTACCTGTCCATTTACCGAAACCAGTAGAACCATAGCAATTTCTCCTTATTATCTGCTTCAGTCCAACAAACAGAAAACAAACAAAAACAAAAATCAGTGCATTACAAATCAACACTGAAATAAACTGGCAGAGATGAATGGGGAATTGTGCAGGATACTTTCACTTACTAGCTCATGTTTGCCATCAGTGCTATTTTCATGAATACAAATGTACAAGAAAACTGACAAAAAGATATTAGTGACAGATGGTTAGAGCCCTTGTTCTATATAAATCCACATTATATAAGAAAGAAAATGGTATGTCAGGGAGGCTTTCCTGCTTTCAATCTCTACTGCTATTGTTACATTGTTTTTCACTCTTAAAATGAAGCAACTCTGATATCAAGAATTTGATATAAGCCACTAAGTGCAGGTCTCAATTTGGATATGCTCTTTATACAAATTTTTCCCAATAGACCATTTTACACTTCTGGGTTTTTTTTTCCTTCTTGAGATTTGTTGCTTGTGTAATTTCTGTATGTCAGAGTTTGTTAGCTCATGGTACTAATGAGGCCAAGGTCATGAGTCTTATTCCTGTGTGAGCAAGTTAGTTTGAAGAAGGAAGGAAGGAAGGGAGGGAGGGAGGGAGGGAGGAAGGAAGGATGGGAGAGAGGGAGGGAGAAGTTCCATAGCCAGTGCTAGTATCTATAACTGTAGCAAGCCAAAGTATAAATTCATCATGCTCTCAGTAGAAATATAAACCAGAGAATATATAGGTGGAACTGGAAAGATACATCATAACAGTCTTAAAGGCAGTGAGTTAAGACTTTCTTTTTCATATTCAAATAGAGAGTGGCATTCCTATCATGTTCATATAAATATTGAGAATGATAGTATAAAAATCACAATTATGCTAAGTACCCATTAAAAAGATTTTCAGAGTACTTCCAAAACATGTGCTTACATGTAAAATAATTTTAACTCTTTCAGAGGGAAAACAAGTAACACATAGACTGGTTATTATATGCTCTAAATAGGACAATGTATAATATGGATAATTATAAAAATGCGTATGTAAGTAAGAGCATAATCTGACAGCTTTATGACAGGCATAGATAAATTAATGTGTAAAGAGAACCACACTTCCCTCCCATTTTTTTCATTTTAAGGACAGCTAAATACAACTAGTCAAGCTTTGGAAAGATTTATTTCAGATCAGTATACAAAAGGGATTAGAAGGAAGCAGAATCTGGGGAAATTGGTGAGATGAATACTGTAATAGTTCTGAAACGAATTAATGAAACTTTATACTGAGATAACAGCAGGTGACTAGATAGATATATATCTACTGTGGAAGTAGGAATTATAGCATATAATAATTTAGTAAGCAATTTAATTCAGTGATTAAGAGTCTCTATTAGTCAGAGTATCTGGATTTGAATTGTAGTTCTTTCATTTATTAGTCTTTTGATATTAAACTACCTGATTTTTCTGTGTATCAGTTGATTCAAATATAAAAGGGGACCATAATGACTACTAATTCATAGGGTTATTCTGAGGATAAAAGGTTATGGATCTGGCACATGGTAAGTGCTAAACAAATGGTAAAAAGTGCTATTATTATTATTGAATGTGGCACAGTAGAGAGGTATCAACAAAACTACCGGTGATTGAACCTATATAACTAAGGAGGATGGTGATAACATTAAAAGAAATAAGTTCCAGAGGAAGGTGAATGAGTTTATTTTTAACATACTGAATTTGGAGGTTGTATGTCAGCAATGGTTAGAAATCATGGTCTGTTGCTTAGGAAAGTAGGCAGGGGAGAGAGATATAAATCCAGTAGTCTTATATGTGTGATTGAAAATATACAGTAAATGTTTAAATTTAACAAAAATTATGACAGTGAAAGATACCTTGTCATTAATCCTCCTCAAAATACTCCCCTTTGCTCAAGAATACTTATCCCATCATTCTTTCCACTCTCTATAATTGATCTTAGCAAAAAGGCCAAGAAGCGATTTTCTTTCCATTTTCTGAGGCAGTTCTGGAAGTCTCTTTTCATGAGTGTCTTGAGTTGTGCTATTGCGGCTGCATCAATATCTTGAATTGATTCAAAATATTTACATTTCATGGTCATTTTGACATTGGAGAAAAGCCAGAAGTTACACTTTGTCTGATACAGTGAATAAGGTGGAAGGCACTAAGCAGCCACATTCATCAGATTCTTTTTGTCACACCTGCCAAAGATACATTTGAAATACAGTGGACCTTTCACTTATGAACTCAATTTGTTTGTGAGGTCTGGTTGTAACTCAAGTTGGACATCTGAAGGCTCAGGCTCCTCTGCACAGCCTTCAAAGTCTTTCTCCTGTGTACAGGCAATGTCTTAGAGAGACACTGGCCCAGGACTTCTCAATTAACTCCACACAGGAAAGGATGTTGTAATGTTCCTTCAGAACTCTTTAAGGGTTAAATCTATATCTGAGGCTATCTGGAAGCACAAGCAGCTGGCATTCAGGTCATAACTCAAGACTTTGGTTGTAAGTTAAACTAAAATTCCAGTGGTAACCCAAGTTGTTCTTATGTCAGGCCGGTCATAACTCAAGGGACCATTGTAGGACTTTCAGCACTGCTTCAGAAAGTGACAAGAACAATGGGGTAAGTGCACGTGAAGGGCGGAGTAGTATTCTGAAGTGGGTTAATGGAAATTTGTAAAAAATTTAAAAAAATTTAAATATTCACTGTATATTTTGATCACCCTTTGTATGGTAAAGAACTGAATAAAGTTATGAGACTTATGAAGATTGACAAGAGAAATGAGGAAAGAAGGTAAGAGAGGGAAATTATAGAAGCAGATGAAATCTATATTAAGAGTAAATAAAATATAAATCTAATGTCATGTACTTGTAACTCCATAAATATCAACTGAAAATCTGCTAAATTATAAAAGCTACCCCATTTCACAACTCAACTGTATGACCTAGATATTTTCTAGAGAAAATACTGTAATGATGATAGCATGTAACAGATAGTTTCAAAGTTCAATAGAGTATAGATAGCTAAATTTTTAAGTATTATTGATTTTTTTTCTTGTGGTTATTCAACATTCTTATAATTATCTATGTGAAATAAAGTAAGAAAAAATAGTTTGTCTCCTGTAACTAATATGCACAAATATAACTTGAATAACTCAAAGGGAAATGTAATCTCTTACAAAATTTCTAGTAGGCTCTGTTAGAAAATCTCCATCTTTGAATTCCAATAAAAATGTTACAAATTGTTATTCAATACAGATAGAAATAATTTGCTCTTTCTAGGTCATAGTTTTTTTTTAATCCATAAATTAAGACTAATGGACTAGAATGTTTCTAAAATAAGTTCCAGTCCTAAAAATAAAGCACTATTTTATAGAAATCTGGTTTGGATATCTTAGCTCCAGCTACTGAAAGTAAACAGGAAGCAGACTAATCACCATCAACTAATTTATGGGTGAAAGTTGGGGATTATCTATGGCTTAAGATGTTATGTTCATTAAGGGCTGTCATGTGACAAGATAAACTGTAAGTGTACCCAGGATAAGAAACCAAGGAATCCATCCAGGTGTAGGGGTGACTAGTGGACTAGAAATTGGATCCAGCCAATATATTCTGCTAAATACACTCAATCTGTTTTTATAGGATATTCTCTGTAGATACCAGCTTGTATTCCACTTGATCTCACATAGTAAAATTTATTCTTATCATACTGTATCATAAAAGGAATTAGGTAGTTTTTGAAATTCCAATATTATTTCTTGTGGTAGCCACTGTAAGTTATAATCAGTATTCATGTGCAAACTAGAAACAAGCTAAGAAAATCAAGAAAATGTGAAACCAAGACGATTAAAAGAATGTTTTCCTTGGTGTGTAATTAAGTCCAATTGCTTAAATTATAACAAGAAAATAAACACCTAAAACAATCCAAACACAGTGATTCTATAAAAAGAATCATATACTTAAAAAACATTGCTCATAAAAGACTACAGTATAAAGAATGACAGATATTCAGTAGAAAGCAGTGATTCTGTAATTTAGAGTAACATTATAGAATCCCTAGGAGTAAACTTATTGGCCTAAGCCTAAGGCTTTTATAGGTTCACACAACTTTTTAAACTTTTCCTGTTACCAATCTTCTCTTTCACTTAACTGGGGAATGCTTATCTGACTTGCCAGCTACTTCCTGCTTTAGTAAGCTTCAATGGGTAAATCTTCTATAATCAGCCATTAAAAGACTTTTTTCTGTTGCATAAATTTCCAAGTGGTTATTATATAGTTTATTAAATAAGGATTCACATCCTGGCTGCCTCCAAATGTATCTGAAGTAAAATAAAATTCAATATAAAAGATTAAAGGTGCTGTGAACATGGAATAGCAACAGTAGATAATCTCTACTTTTTAAAATTTTGGTTACCAGGGATCGAACTCAGGACCTTCCGCTTGTGAGGTAGGTGAGGTGGCACTGAGCTAAATCCCCAACCCACGTAGATGCTCTCTTACAGGAGATGAAAGACTGGATAAGCTATTTTTGAAATCTGAATACTGAGCTTAATTTTACGTACCATGGCAGCTAGGAAAAAAGAGGAATGGATGTAACATAATTTGTAATGCCTGATAAAAAGAAAATAGACATCTTTCTACTCAAAGACCGTTCTGACATTAAACTAAAAAATTCATCAGGTGGATCTCTCTTATGAAGGCTTTTGAAAGCACAGTAGATAATGTTTAAAACACAGTGTAGTGAAATCCACCGAAATACTGTACAAATGAGTTCTTTTACAATTGCTGCAATAAACAGGTGGGAATATTAAAATTACCAGTATCAATAGAGTAGAAATATCAGTAATGTAAATGTCAGAAGGGCTGATTTGAATCCTGTATTCATCAATCACTAATCATGTCATTTTTGGCAAATAACTGTTTCCTTATCTGTAAGCCAAGAATAACAATATATTTCTGAACTGACAACCAGATGATTAAAGAGTCAGTGGCAGTAATGTATATGAAAGTGTTTAAAGGTCATACCAAGAAGCCAGTACTAGTACTGTCAGTCTAATTACCATCATGAGAATTAAAAATTATACAAAAAATAATAATCAGGATAATGACACACTGGGTCTCCTAAAAGTAATTGGTAGTTCCAGTACCCTGTTTCTAGGCCCAGGAATCAATTTCTCTATTAAGTAGCCATAATAATCTTTATGATGAACCTTAAGTCACTCTGCTACCAAAATCTTTCAAGTACCCCATAACCTTCAAGATGTATTTCAACACAAGACCAGTTTCATGTGCATAAGACCTGGACAGTACCATCAGAGCCCATGCTTTGAGCCTCATGCTTGGTTAATGCTTTTCTGCTGTGATACCTAAATTCTTAAACAAGAGCCTCATATATTCATTTTGCATTGGCTCGACAAATCATGTAACCAGTCCTGAGCAAATCACTTCACGTGAAATTCAAAATCCTTCAGAATGTGGCTCATGCTTATCTCTCCAACTTCATTGCCCCTATTCTCTCTGAATTTATTGTAAGGTGCAATCATGCTAAACAACCCCCAACTCCCTAAATATCCAAGTTTATTAAGTATACTTTGTCTTTGCTCATAGAGTCTCCTTAAATACAATCTTCCAGAATGTTATCGCACATTGTACAATCTTCCAGAATGCTATCGCACATTGTATCGGCATTTGAGGCATCATTCTTGTCACTTTCTGAAGCAGTTCTGGAAGTTCTCTTTTGTTACTTTACAAGGTATGATAAAAAATTCAGTGAATGCTGCTGCATGCCACTGAAGAGAAAAGCAGGCTTGTAAAAAATATTATAATATGTCCTAATCCACCTTATTCACTGGATTTGGCAGACTACCACTTCTGGTTCTTCTGCAAGGTCAAAATGACCATAAAAAGTAGATGTTTTTAATTAATTCATGACACCAAGGCAGCCATAATAGCACAGCTAAAGATGCTCACATCCAAGTAAAGAAAAATAAAAGTGGAACAGATAAAGAACTGTTGTTTTCATTGCTTCAACTTCACATACACAGTGTTTTGAGTGGTACTGGGCAAAGGTTAGGAATTATCACCATGGTTTTCAGAGCTACAACTTTCAGGTTCTGATTTAATTGGTATACGATGGTGCCTAGGCATCAATAGTTTTTAAAAGTTCCCCAGGTAATTCTAATGTCTACCCAGGTTTGAGAACTACTGAGTTACAAGAACTTCAAAGAGTAATAAGGTAAATGAGATGTAGCAGCTCAAGGTGTTAAGGTATAAATAAGCCAACTAATTACCAGAGCAGGACTGCTGGGGAAGCCTATTACATGGATAATGTAAATGAAAACATAAACAGACTATCATTTAAAGCAAATGAAACAGAAAAGATCAGAGGCATTATAGCATGTACTGCATTTGTGATTCATCTTGAATATTTTTGAGTTTCTAAACAGATTAAACAATGTTCATATATTTTTTAAATGCCAGGTATTGTAAAAATACCATTTCAACACCTGAAAAGATTATAGACAAATGTTACATAATTACCGATATGTTTGAACATCAACTTAGAAAGCAGGATTTCTATATCCTTGCTGGCCACTCACATTTCTTAACAAGCCTGTATTTGGCTGTATAATTTATTTAAGGAAAAGATATAATGTCCACCTACAAAACATTCATGAGATTGGTACAACTCTGAATTTTAAAAACATGGTAAGCTCAGAAAATATCTGTGAAGAGCTCCATATAAAAATATAAGTTAACCAAGATTAAATAATAAATTGATAAAATAAATGCTGCTCACAATAAAATTCTTAAATGGAAGACTTAGAACAAATGACATATGAAGTCCATGAGGGCAGAGGTGGCCACTAGCTAATCAAGAAATATAAAGGAGCAGATAACCAGTTTCAACTAATTGAATTTCCAATGTAACAGGAAAATGCATAGAGTGAAAGAGGTTCCTAAAAAGAGAAAGTGATGGTAAATAGGGATAGAGCTAGGTTCAGTAGGAAGAATACAGACTTTGAAGTCAGGTAAATCTGGATTTGAGTCTGGCTTAGCTACTTACAGACTAGCTATGGAGTCTTGGGCAAAGTGCTTCAGGTGTATGAATCTTACCATAGCTTTCCTCATCTTTAAAGGGGATTAACTTGTAAAATATTAATAATTTTTTAATCCAAATGATATGTTCCCAGGTGCTCATCATGTCTTTTTCTCTACTGTTGCTTACGCTTAATATTCTCTATAATAAACAAGTCAAAATAATTTGTATCGTAATGGGTTAGGTTAAAAATCAGAAATAAATGTGAAGAGCTCAATCCACAGTATTCTAAAACTTGATTTTCAGTATATAGATTCAATTCTCTTACATCTCCACTTTCATTTTGTTCCTTATAGGAAAGTAGTTCAACTATAGCACAAGCCCACTATTGTTCCATCAACATGGTCTATAAACAGTTCAACCATGCTCAGTTACTGAGGTGTTTTGGCACCTGGCCTACTGATGGATTGATCCTCCACACCCAATCTTACTTACAATCACTCCTTGTGACTTAAATGGCCCTCTTCTCTCATTGGCATTTTTGTCATTGCTTGGATGACAAATAAATGCTTAATCCACCTCTGAAATCTTACACTCAAAATCTTACTTTATAACAGAGTGATCTGGCCTCCATTTCAGTCCTATTCAAGAAAAACTTCTGGGATGGCAGGGTACCTCACTAGAGAATCCTTATTATGTAACTCATGTGGCACAGAGCTGTGAAAAGAGTGGGGCAAGGGGGAACTGGCAAGCTGGAGGAAATGTATTATTTACATCAAGGGAGTTAGAGGGGAGGCTCTCAGATCAGGGAAAGAACTTCCCCCTCTGGTATTGCAACAGCCCAGTTTGGGAATAAGAACAGATTTTACTTTCAACTTCAAATCTGTGAGTTTAGATTACTGGAATGGCTAGCATGCTAGAGGCTAACATTTTAGCTTCTAGACTGAGATTGTGTTTGCAACTTAAAAGGTCTTTAGAGACCTAAAAGCAAGCAAAAAGTCATAGGAACTGCTTATATTTTTATCTACATGCAAGACAAGATAATCCCTACAGAATAAATGTTGAAGAAACAGAATTTGACACAAAATTACACTCTGATCATAGTCTATGGGTTACATTTGTTCAGTATATGGGTCAGAAGTTGAAAATTATAACATTAACCATATCTGTAGTATCTATTCTGACATATTGATGTAATAGTATAAAATGTTGCAACATAGCATTTGAAACAATCTCAGAGACTGACAGTTTAACCATGATTGAGTCTTGAAAGCATTCTAGAAAGCTGAATTTGAAAGGTTCATGTGATGATGTATAAAATGTAAGAAAGGTGGAAGGGGAATAATTAACAAACCGGATTTGCTTCCAGGTTTATTTCACTGCAATTCCGATTATTATAAACATTTGCCAGTTTGTCTCACATTTTTTTGCAGTGGAGACACTGTTCTATTTTCCCTTTGTTTTATAGATAAAAAAGGCAATTTTATAGCCAGGTTAATGACTTTGGGGAGATTTGGGAACTCATTTCTTTAATTAATGCTTCTTGATTACCAATAAAGTAGTCTTTCATTAGTGAGGCTTAATGCTTTCATTTGTTCTCTGTGAAATACGTGCTTTGTGCCAAGTACCAAGCTAGGCAATAAGGAAAGAGATGCACAAGATACAACCCATGCGTTCTAGGTATTCACTTTTGAAATGAGAAAGCTACACAAGATAAGGCACACTGAGTTTGTTCTCTCTCTCTCTCTCTCTCTCTCTCCCCCAAACTAGTCAGTTTGAGAACCTCCTGCGGGGACTGGTAACCTCCTGGGGGGACTGGTGAGAGGAGGAATGGGGCCCGATGCATGAAGCCTACCTGTTCACAAAGTCTCAAGAGCATGTTCATTCATTTATTGGGAATCTTTTAATTCTCATGTACTGGATACATAAACATCAATAAGAGATGTCTTATGTATGTGGCAGCAATCACTATCACCTGTTCGGACCACATACTGCTGAAATTTCATCATGGTACACTGCAATGACTAGAATGATTATTAAAATATTAAAAATAGTTTCATAGCAGTTGGTAAATGATTGTTATCTTAGCTGACCGACCTTTTCACCCCAGGATGCTGGCATAGTCTGGTACCTAAATGGGAACTTGGTAAAGCATGGACCTCCCAGACTCTATGTCAGCCTATGTGTGCATCCATTTTGATTGGACAATGCCTCTGATACCAGTTGTTAAATCTTTTAAATTTCTCCCATGAATACAAAGAAATGTTAAAGCTGGCCAAGCAAACAAGGTCCTCATTTGGGCATAAATACACGGAATCAGGAGTAGGGTCCTAACACATTCATGTACAGGGAACAGTCTTCTCTTTAAGACACTCATTAACCACTATTAGAAGTTTGCATTTCTATAAGAAATTATACTAGAAGTTTGTATTTCTATATTGTATTTCTATTTGTATATCTATATACAAACTCTAAGGAGTTTGTATTTCAATGGAATTTAGTAAGACTCCTAGCTTTGCAAACTTATTACTTGTGTGAGCTTGGGCAAGTTATTGTACCTCTATGAACCTCTGAACAGTGGCTGCCTCATAGGCTAATATCATCATCAGACAGGTAGGTCATCCATGAGTATTTTCACTTACAATAGGAGGTAAGATAAAACAAAAGAAATGGGAAATAACTTAGACAAAATAAGCATTGTCTTCCCTGTTGGCTAGCTAGATGACATGTAGAAAGATATACAGATGGGCTACTCCAGTTAGTTGATTACTAACTCACTATATGACCACATGCAAATTACATAACTAGCTAGGAATACTAAATTGGATTTGGAAGGTATTTGTCAGCCTCCACCTACCAATACCTTTCATTTGGAAACCTATGTCTGACATCCAATTATGTTAGGACATTGTAGTATATAAGAGGGAAAGACGCCAGAAATGTGAGAGGACACAAGGCATGACAGAACATGAAATTTGCTATGTATATTATGACTTGAGTTATAGTCTTTTTGTTCTGTGGTACTGAAAACATTATTGGTAAAGTAAAAAAAAGAAAAATTATGAGCATAAATTAATTCAGATAGCTACTACTATCATGTTAGAATTTTAGTTACACCATGCCTCTGGCTGAAATTTCAAAAACCAAAAATATAAATATTGACAGGGCAATAACAGGAAAGAAGGTTGCATGTAGTAAAAGATGTGCTTTTCTTAATTCAATTGGTCTATAATTTGGATATATTATTTAAAAATGCACTAAATGTGGGCTTCTGAGAATTAAAATTTAGTACTTCTGGGTGTGATTCAGTTGCAGTTATAAAAGCATAGGAATATTAAGACAAAATACAGGTACTTTCTGCTATATATAAGCCCAAGAGACTCCATTTAGTTTATTGTTGAACTTGGAGGGTATAATTTGACAAATTAGTTTTCCCATTCCCCAAGCTTTACAACTGAGTTCTTAATTAGTCAATAAATATTTCTACTCTCATCTGTTATTTTTTCTTTCTTAAAAGCAACATACCAATGTAGGCTTTAAATCACAAGACTTCCCCTCTCCTCAGAGTTAACCTTAGAAAAGACTAAGCTTCTCAGTAAGTGTACACTCAGTGCCAATATTACTCAGCATATTTAATATCAATGCAATATTTATCTTTCATCGTTTTATAGATCATAAGGAGCTTTATACATTCTTCCACAGACTTCAGTGAAATTTGTTATATATATATATGTGTGTGTGTAAATATATATATAATATATATGTATATGTATATATACACCAGTATTTTACTTGAACCATTCTCATTTTTCTTCTGAAATATTAAAGGGATCAGAAGATTTAAAGATTGATCCACGAAGTTCAGTAAGTATAAAGAAATACTTGAAAAGAAAGATTTCTTAAATCATGAATAGCTACAAATAAAGTGAGACACAATACCTGACACCCACAAATTAAAGGGGGAGAGATTTATTTTGACTCACAGTTTGTATAGGTTTCAGTGCATGGTTTGCTGGTTCCAAGACAGGGTGGCACGACAGAGGGGCATAGCAGAGGACAATTGCTCATGGCATGGCAAGCAGGAAACAGAGAGAAGGATCAAGGAGAAGGGAAAGAGACATACACTTCCAGGCCACACCTCCACTGACCCACCTTCTCCAACCAGGCTTTACCTCCCAACACCACATTTAGATTAGTTTACTGATGAATAAGATTACCCCATGATCCAATCACCTCTGCAAAGCCCCACCTATGAGCCCCTGGGGATTTGGAGGAAGATCTAGATATAAACCATCACATAGGGTAAACAGTAAGGATATTAATCTATTAAAATAAAATTCTAAAGAAGAAATTTTTCCAGATGGATTATGCTATTCCAATGACGTTTATATATAAATATATATCATTTTTCAAGAAATACTTTATCTGCATATTTTGTACCAAGTGAGTCTCAATTGCACTATTAAATATAAATCAATTCTAAGGGGGCAAAAACAATGTTACTTACAGATTTGAGTTTAAGACAATGTATCATCATACAGAAAGCAGAACATATTTCAATTTAAGAACTTAATACAAAGTCAAAACACATTTCACATTCTTTACTTTTTAAAGTATTGAAGGTACACCTGTAAAATAGTCATTATTTGTTTTAAAATAGTCATTATTTGTTTTAAATTAGCGACAGCTTAAAGCCATACAAAAAGATATGGTGGTTTTAATTTTATTCATCACATCTCTACCTCTGGGATCTAGGGAAATGCAGAGAAGTGCATGGCATATTCATAAGGCCTCTGGGACCCTAACTGGCTTCCAAATGCCTTGTTTCAATCTGTCTGCAAACTATTCAAGAAGTAAAATCCACACTCTATACTCTGTTATATATGCAAACTTTGTTAATTAAAAATTGTATGATTGAAAGGAGAACTGATATTAACATCTAGTGTCACTCCAACTTCTCTACACAACCTGAAGAGATAAAATAATTTTAGTCCTTGGCTTTGGTTTACAAAAATTTTTCAACATTCGTATTAACAAATATTTTAACCCTGATTACTAAAAATGCTCACATGAAAATGTATTCATGCTAGTGCTTAATTATAGCTACTATAATATACTTCTAATCTGGTGTAGATCTAATCCCCTTTCAGATCTCAGAGGCTAAACACTACAAAAGAATAACAGTAAAAATTTTGTGATTCTTAAAAAAAATAAAGGTTGGGCATATAGCTCCAGTGGTGCAGCCCTTGCCAAGAAAGTGCGAAGCCCTAGGTTCAATTCCTGATATCAAAAATGAAAAAGGGGGCGGGGGGGAAGACCAACAAGAAAAAGAAGAACATTCTAGGATTGTGTACTTGGTAAGCATGAAAGAGAAGGAAAAAAAAATCCTTGTCTATATATGTACATCTAGATCTCTCTCAATGTATTTATGATGTAGAAAATGGGAGATTCTGGAGCCAAGCATGGTGGCCCAGAACTTTGGGAGGCTGAGGCAGAAGGACTGCAAATTTGAGATCTGTCTGGGTAACTCAGTAACTTACTGACACACTTTCAAAAATTAGAACAGGTTGGAGGGTAGGGGAGGACTGGAGGTGTAGCTCAGTGAAAAGGCCCTGGTTTCAATTCCAGAACTAAAAGGTGGGGGGAGATAGAGAGGGGATGGGGAGGGAGCATAGTGCATTTAAGGTCAGCCTGAACTATACAAGGAGACCCTGACTCAAAAAAAAAAAAAAATCATCTTTGAACATTATATAATTACTTTTTTTTTTTTTTTGGTACAGGGGATTGAACTCAGGACCTTGGGCTTGAGAGGCAGGCAGTGGCACCATTGAGCTAAATCTCAAGCCCTAATGACATTTTTTTTAAAAGCCTGGATGGACATTTTATATGCAGTCAAAACTCAAATAAAGAAAAAATGGGGCCGGGGATTTAGCTCAGTGGTTCCGGCACCTACCTCGCAAGTGCAAGGTCCCGAGTTCGATCCCTGGTACCAAAAAAAAAGAAAAGATGCAATTCCTTCTAAATCATATTTTTTTCTATTTAAATTACACTGTCACTGGAAAAAGGAAGATAGCTTCTTACATGAAAAATCAGGTCATATAGGGTGAGAAAACAGAAAGAAAAAAATGCTGGACCAAATCTAGAGACTGTATTTCCAGTCCAAGTAATGCCAATAATTTTCTATATGATCTCATTCAGATTAGTTATTTTTCCCTTGCTTTCTTTCTCACCATTTGTATCAGGGGATGAGAATACATAATTAAATTTCAGAATTTAGAGAAATTTTGTAGCTCATCTAACACCTGTGTTTTATAAGTAGAGAAATTCAAGTCAAGAAAGGTTAAATGTCTCAGTTAAGGCACTCAGCAAGCTGCAGAACACGGACATGAACTTCAGATGCCTGAAAGCCTGTATTGCATTCTTCTACACACAGGTGCTTTGTTCAGGAAACCAGTGCTGCAGACCTCAGCTCAGCAGGCAGTGATTCTATGGCTGTAACAATATATTCTCCCACACTGATATATAGCAAACTTGTGCTAGGGACAAAACCAAATAGGAATATACCTTAGAACTATTTTTTTTTAATGTTTATTTATAGGCACCCAAAGGAATACTATACAGCCATGGAAAGAAATGAGTCATGGAGCCTCCAAAAGACATGGAAGAAGCTTAAATGCATGCTGCTCAACAAAAGAAGGGAATCTTAAAAGACTACATACTGTATGATTCCAACAATAAGCTATTCTGAAAAAGGCAAAACTATGGAGATAATAAAAAGGTGATTTCCAGAGGAGTGAGCCACATAAGGAACATGTAGGACAATGAAAGCATTTTGTATGGTGTTGTAATTGTAGATCTATGACATTGTACATTTGTCAAAGTGCAGTAGAATATAGTGTAAATTTTAAACTCTAAACTGTGGACTTTAGTTACTAATAATAACAAGTGCAAGGTCCTGAGTTCAATCCCCGGTACAAAGAAAAAAAAAATATATATATATATGTGTTCACTTATTGCAGCAAAATTACCATACTAATCCAAGTATTAAAAACAAGGAAAAATGTGAGGGATGGAGGGGAATATGGAACTTCCTGTACTATTTGCTCAGGTTATCTGTTTTATCTTTAAACATAAAACTGCTCACCAAAATAAATTCCATTAATTTTTTGTTTTAATCTAGTTTAAGAAGTTTCTTTTCCAGGCATCAGAGTGAAGAACAATAACAATAGAGACTCATGAACTTAAATCCGTAGTTTTTGAAATTAAATTGTTCAACCAGCTACAATAATTTGTATAAACTGTGCTTAACTGGGATTATTAAGAGCATGGATTGAAGTTTCCTGACAATGAATACTGAGGTTGAAAAGTAGTCAAGGAATGGGAGGAGTAGGCATAGCGACAAAATCTCCTGGGAAAGGGTGTTGGGAGCTGATTTAGCTGTACCTACAGGTACTCTTAATTCAGCTGGAGTCTGGGGAATACACCTTGAGCTTCCTTATCCTGACTCAAGATTGTCCTTGTACTTTATCCACCTAAGATGTGGACTCTTTTACTCTGTTTCTTTCTACTAATGTCATGTATATCCTTCAAGGCCTAGGATTAACACAACCTCCACTATGAAGCCTTACTTGATATCCTCTTCCAGAGTTGATCTCTCACTACCCTGATAGACTTTTCTAGCTTTCCATCTAATATCTAAAAGGTACACAGTTGGCCTTCGGTGTCATCTTTTCTATAAAGGATTTATTTTCTTTTCTGGACTATGCACTCTTTCATGGTGAATTTTATATGATGTGATATATGCAGCAGGGGCTCGTCAGGAATTTCTTGAATGAGTGGACTTTTTTGTAAACTATGTTGATTGTGCTAAACGTTTTTGATTAGTTACTAAACAACTTTGTCAACAAAGACATTACTAAGTTTTACTACATCATTTACTCATTTATTTCAATGACTTTGATTTTACTTTTCAAGTTCTCTTTTACAGTCTTTCATGCAAGATTCATATGACATTCAAATTGAAATAGGAAACAATGCTCAGATCCTGTATGAAGCTATAACTTAGCATTTCGAGCTAAAAAGAACTATAAAGGTTATCTAGTTTGGCTTCTTCATTTTTACAGATAAAGAACCAGAACTAGAGAGATGAACTGACTTTCAAATAAGTGCACAGCTGGTATTTTGGCAGGGTTGGGATTTGAGTCCCTATGTCCTAGTTTAGCACTCTGACATCTCATGTGCCTCTTTAGTTCCAGCATTTTATTCCTAATTTTTTAAAAATAAATCGCATGCTAAAACTGCTACCACTGACTAGAAGAGTTCTATACAATCATAAATTGTAGAGTTTAGTCATTTCTTAATTTCATTTCAAACAGTTTTTCTAACTTTCATAACTTAAACTTCTAGTTACCTAAACTGTTCTTTGTCTATGGAATGACACTGAACAATTTAATATATTTCAGGTATATATTTTCCTTTCTTTATTTTTTGGTACCGGGGATCGAACTTGGGACCTTGTGCTTGTGAGGCAGGCGGCAGCACCACTGAGCTAAATCCCCGGCCCTCAGGTATGTATTTTTATATAAAGGCTGCTTATCATATCCTATTAACAGTTTACATCCAAACTGCACAATGTCACACTGAGTAAAGTCATTTCTCATTCATATAAATTTAAGTGATAAACTCTGGAGGGGATGACAAGTATGCTTCAGCTTGTGTGACAAAGCAATAGGTAAGACTGCATAGAGTGTTGTATTCAGAATTCTGAGATAATCTCTGATAATGGAGAAAATGCTAAGCTAGAAAGTCTAGAAATATGAATTGTTTTTCTCGCTCTTCTTGGCAAAAGAAACACATATGGGGTAGTCCATCACTTAGAAATAAAAAAAACTAGATGTGGTTGGAAATTTCTATGTGGTTTAGTTATGAAAGAAACACACTATTGAATTAGCAATGTAACATTTGACTTTACCTTCAACGTTTTTAACACATATAGTTTTATGACAAGACAGACAAAAGAAAAAGAAAAATATAAAATATTTTTAAAACATGTGCTAGAAAGATGATAAAATAAAAATATTGCCCTTTATATGCTGATATGATTCTACTGATCTGCCACCAACAGGATGACTTAGTTTTTGTTTCTTACAAATAAAATGTGTTGTAATTATCCAGCTTTCAGGGTCCTTAAAATTGTGCTTGAGGAGATAATGAACTCAAAGATGTATGTTCACTATCTATTTAGTTTATATAGTTGAGACAGGAAAATCAAAATTGTTTCCCCTATCTTTGTGTCTCTGTCTCTCTATACATACACACCACTAGTTTCATTTACTGTTAAAATTTCAAGATTTTATTTGGTTTAAGTCATTAGAAGGACACTGATGATGAAAATATCTAGTTCTGTTTTTGTTTTTGTTGTATAGCACTCATGACTGAACATAGTACATTCCAGGCCCTCTTATAATTTTTGAGACATTGTCTGGCTAAGTCACCAAATTGCCCAGACTAGGCTCAAACTTGAGATCCTCCTTCCTCAGCCTCTTAGAATGCTGGGATTATAGACAGGTACCCCCATACCCAGCTTGAAATATTTTTATGTAAAAATATATTCAGAGACCCACCACAAACAAAGGCTATTGCTTAATGTAGCTATTATATGGTTATCAAGGACACATATTTTCTTGTTTACTTATTTTGCATACTTCATGATTATAATGGATGTCTCCTTTTATTAGCAGGGATATAAGATTCCATATAGTCAAAAAAAAATCGTTATTTTCCTGTCTTATAATTCTCCAGTCTATTTGAATTATTTTGCTACATATCTTCATTGATATTTTATGCAACTATTAATTTGTTACCCATGAACTTAATTAAAGTGTTGTTTACTGGTACTCCTTGCAGATCATTAATGGAATGTTAATTATAGGCCTAGCACTATAAAAATCTCCAACATAATGAAAGAACCTTTCCCATCTCATTATATTTTAGTTCTCAAACTAGAGTTATTTCACAGAGGTCCTGTCTAATAAAATATCAACTTATTCTTAAAATCCTTTTTAAAAATTTACACTACCTTAGTTTGCTATCGTAGTTAATTATCAGTAAGGAAATACAAATAAATGATTTTAATCTTATGCTAAATGTGACAGCATAATAGTTTATTCACAAATAAGTCCTTGAAGTTTTTCACATGAACATATGTCATTTTGTTATAGTACCCCAAAACATTCGTATATAATAAAAATGCATTTATTTTCATAGACATAAATATACATACACAAACTATTCTCCTAACAAGCCATAACAAAAACTAATGTATTGGGGTTAAAATCTGATTTGAGCTTGACTGTCTAACTATGTGATACTTTATAAAAAGGTCAAATTTTGGAGGGAATGGGTAGGTTGAGCCAGGGTCTCACTGTGCAGTGCAGCCTGCCCTTGAACTCTCAACATAGGCCAGGCTGGGAGCCAACTCATGGAGGTCCTTCGATCTCAACCTCCTGAGTACTGAGATCACAGGTGTGTGCTACCACGCCTGGCTGCAAATGCCAATTAAATAGTCAGGGTATAGATTCAATGTTTTTGCAGCATTCTTCACTGTGATAACAATATTAATCAGAACAATTGACACCACAGGACCACCCCTTGATGGTAACCTAGAAAATGCCTCCCCTTTGCTCACATGGAAGCATAGGGCTTCTCAGATGACAACAGTGATCTTTTCAAACAGCTGAGGACCGATCAGTACTATAAAGGCTTATACTTTTGTCTGCAGAATTACTTTGTTGTTTTCCAACTATTTCATTCAGACATTTCTTCTGGGGAAATTTGATTCAGAAGTTGTATTTTTTTAACTTAGCAAACAAAACTTTATTTTTAATTTATCCTTTTAAGGGTTATAAATGCTTTATTGATTTTTCCACACAAGGCCAGACAACTTCTGACTGTACAAGAAAAGTAGAATATAGTGGCTGAACTCACTGCTGTTTGCCCACCTAAATAACTAAAGTATCACTACCCAGTCAATTTTAGTTCTACTAAATAATCTGGTCATAGTACAGCCATCATCAGTTCCAGAATCTCCAAAGGACAGAGACTCTGCTATGCTTCTGCCTGACTACAAAGTAACAACCTTCTTGGCAAAATAAATTCATGACTGGTTGAATATGCTCCCAGTCTGAATCTACAAAACAGTCTTGATTTGATCTCTGTTATGAAACAAAACTTTAAATAAATTCAATTCCAAAGAAAAACTGTCCTCCTTACTGTTATGAAGGCATGTGAACAAAAGAACAGGTACTGAATACTGTAACAATTAATGAATACTATATTTCACTCATTCATTTATTCTTTGACTTTCTCATTTATTCTTTCAAAAATATCTATTGTTCCTTTCCTCTGCATAATGCCTGTTGCTAGGTGCTGTGAGAAACACAATTCACTGGCAGTCTCTCCACATTGTCTTGAAATCCTGTGGATTGATTAAGGCATGTGTACGGTACATCTAGGAGGCCACTGCTTATTTAAAACCTGACATAAGTAAGTACAGACAAGAGTTATACTCATTGATTTGTATTTTAAGTGATAATTACTAGATATTAGGTAGCACCAAAATAGCTTAGTGCAGCAGACTCACAGTATATGTGTATATGAGTTTGGTGCAAGTCATTCACTCTTCAATTGATAGCATCTGGTACATTTTGCATAATAGGTGCTCCAGGAAATAATGGAGTCTACTAGTCACTCTCAAATGTCACAAATGTCCCTCTCTTTTTATATCTTGGTACCTGACAAGTGGGAAGGACAATGAAGAATTTAAGCAGGAGGTATGGGAAATATATTATACTTTTGTAATACTTTCATAGTTATCATGTTTTTACATGCAAAAATCAGACATAAGATCAATGAGTAAATGTTAAGGAAAAGCAAATGTTGACTAAAAATAAGAATTCTGTAGTGATTATAGCTATTTGAAAATGTAGCTAGCTGTTTCAAAAGCTACTTGTCATTTCTATAAATACTCAGATGAAAATGACCACTTGACAGGATGTCAAGGAAGAGATTCTAGCATGGGATTCAAGAAAAGATATCAACTTCTGAGTTAATGGATAATGGAGAAGCTATACAGCATCCTAGTTAGGAGTGCCACCTGGAGAGCCTGACTTTAAGTTCAAACCCCAGCTCTGCCACTAAGGTGTGTGACTTGGGTGACTTAGTGTCTCTGGACCACAAATTTCTGATCATGTCAAATGAGGTTAGTAGTATCAACCACATTATGGATATTAATAGGATTAAATGATTTGCTATTATAAAACATTCAGAACAGTGCTTAGCATATAATAAATACTATACAAATGCAAGTTAAACTAAATAAGTGACATTAATTATACGGTTGTGTCTTAGTAGTTACAAAATGTTTTTGAAGGAATTTCCTACATATTATCTTGTTTTATCCTAATTTTTAGCCTGTTCCCCAATTCCTGGATCAGAGTTCCAAGCTTCTTTTTCCTATAAACTAAGACATTTCTGTATACTTCATTTGTGCCACTTATATGATTGGCAATTGTATCACAACTGTGTGTGTGCTGGGCTCTCCTCTCAATATTGTGACTCCTCAAGATAGTGACTTTATTTTGTCATCTCTGTCCTCCAACTGTCTGAACAGTGCTCAAATACAAGAGCGTTGCTTGATAATTTCAATTAAACTGACAGTTGCTCAAAGTAATTTTAACAAATGGAAAGACATGTGACTTCACAGACATTTTATAAGCAATAAATATTTATTGTCTTGATTATTATTGTTGTGTAAGGTTTGCAGAGGTAAGCATTAACTTCTATATTTAAAACTATGTAAACTTGAGCAAGAAAAGGCAAATGACTATCCCAAGGTCATATAATTGGTAGAACTAAGCATATAACTCAGTTATCTAAGTTGTATATTCTTTCCCAATAGACCACATCACCTGAAAAGAAGTTATATTACACTGTAGGCATGATGCTGTGTTAATGTAATGACTTTTAGGTAGCCAAAGAAATGGTATAATAATATATTACCATAGTCCAGTAAATGTGAAATAATATGTGATGACATTAACCTTCTTCAGGATAGGGTTTGGAAAAATACTCAGGTAATGTGAATTAGAATGATTTAAAAATAAGCCACTACACATTGTTTTGGAAGTAGGTAGAGCATAAATAATAAATAAAAGAAATTCTGTGTAAGTGATATGAAAACACTAAAGCAGGCAAAACAGCACAATTTAAGGGTCAGTAATTTGTATCATTTTACAGATTAATAACAAGGGGCAAAGTAGAAGAGTGGAACTACCAAGAGGATGCTGGAAAAAAAAAAACCTGACCGGAAATGAGAAGTTGCATATTTTCTGCTGTAACTCTTTAGTGATGGTAAATTATTAGGCCCAACAATACTTAACATTTTCAGGCCACAACAGTTCATTTGGTAAATGGCTCTAAATTATACCCAAGTGCTTTTCATTTAGTGGCCCAGTAGCTAGCCAACAAAGAGCAAAGAGCTCACTTGCCTTATGAGAGGGAGGAAATCATTTTGAACCAGACCCTCCCAGGCAAAGAATCTATTCATATGAAGGAAAAATGTGGCAGTGAGGTTGTACATTAAGTTTTCTTAGTATAGGTACTACTCTACAAAAGGAATCAATAGGATCCCAGTTATGCATGTCCTAAAAGTTATGCATGGAAAGTGCCTCATATATCCCCCAAGGACTATCTTACTCACTAAGCAGAAACTGACATGCTGTGAGATGCTGTGATTTTTTCATTACACTTAGTGAAATCAAGTCCTTAGATCATTCAATCACTGCTTCTGAGGACAAGAAATTTCAGAAATAACATCTTGTGTCCACATTTATTTCTTGTTTGAGAAGTTAAGATCTTATTGAGTCTTCCTACTTGCTAGCAGTACAAATAGGTACTTGACATGTTCTATATCTAAGGACTGTCATTATTCATCGTAAGGAGGGCAAAACAAACAAATAAAAAATGTTATAATAAAAGTGAGGACATTAGAAAGGTTAGTGGTCAGAGAATAGCTCTTACAGGTTCTTCACTGCACCCCAAGTAAGTTAATTTTTTAAAAGATAAAAGATATATTTAATAGATTAAAATATTATGCAGAAAAATATATGACAGCTGGCAAAGATGAGCAACATTTACCGCAATATTTAACTTGGACCCAGCTGACATACCCCATTACATTTCATATACAGCATTGTTATTATTGATAACTCAGAAACTGCAGATTCTTAATGTGTACAAAGTCAGATGAAACAATCGATAATTGATGAGTTAGTTTATATTACAAATCAACTTTACATACAATCCAAGTCACAGATCCTATATAAGAAAATCAATGCTTTTACATGTTCATATTTCTGGTGAAACACATCATTTCTTGGTTTGATAGCAGATATGGGAAAGCTTATTCATGTATATTAGCTATACTTTGCAACCTCAAAATAAGCAGTCTGTTATATTACCAAGGAATTTTAACCACAGTAAAGGATGTGTCAAAAAGTAAGTTCTGCTATACTTCAGAAAATCATCAAAAATAACATTTCATGTACAATGTTTTGGCTCAAATAATTAGCCCATCATTTTGACAGATTCAGCAAAGTACAGTAATTCTTCTTTAATGATAAAGCCAAAATAAATTTGGCAATTAAAAATATGTGTTGGTTAAAAAAATTTCTACCAACAAAAACTATATTTATATTGCTTCTCAGCCTTTTGGCTAAGAGTAAGTGTAAAAACTATATTTATAACCCTATTTTTCGTTTCATGCTTACTGAGAAAAAACAAATTGAAATGCAAGATGCTACACCAGAATAAAGGTTTTCTGCTTTGTATTTCTTTATAAATTTTCTCTTTTGACAGGGACTCAAATAAAAAAGAAAACTACAGACCAGTTGCTTTAATTAACACAGATACAAAGATCCTTGAAAAGATACTAACAAACAGAAAACAATAAATCATTAAAAATATCATACATCATGACCAAACAGGATTCATTCTCGGGATGCATAGATCATAAAATGTATATAAATCAATAGATGTAATACATCAAATAAATAAAAGCCAAGACAGAAATCACATATTCATCTAAATCGAGAAAAATCCTTTCGAAAAACCCAATATTCATTCATGATAAAAACCTTGAATAGGTAGAGAAGAGCCATTTATGACAAACCTACTGCCAAAACAATATTAAATGGGGAAAAACTGAAAGCCTTTCTTTTATAATCAAAAGCGAGACAAGGATGTCCACTATCAACACTCCTTTTCAAGATAGTACTTGAAACTTTAGCTAAAGAAATTAGTCAAGAGAAAGAAATAAAAGGGACACATATAGGAAAGGAAAATGTCAGCTACCATTATTAACAGATGACATGATCCTTTACATAGAAAACCCAAAAATTTTCACCAAAAGACACCTAAACTAATAAACAAATTCAGCAAATTAGTAGGAGACAATACCAACAAAGAAAAATCAATGGTGTTTCCATACACCAATAATGAACCCATGGAGAAAGAAATTAGGAAAACAATGCCATTCACAATAGCATCAAGAAAAATTACTTAGGAATTAACTTATCCAAGGAAGTGAAAGACCTCTACAATGAAAACTGTAGTACTCTGAAAAAGGAGATTGAAGAGCACATCCAAAAATGGAATGACTGCCCCTGTTCCTGGATAAACAGAATCAATACTGTCAAAATGGTCACATTTCCATAAGTGATACATAAATTTAAAGCATTCTCAATTGAAATACCAAGAGCATTCTTCACAGAATTAAAGAAAAATAATTCTAAAATTCATATAGAACCAGAAGAGACCCAGGATAGCAAAAGTAATCCTGGGCAACAAAACCAAAGCAAGAAGTATCACAATCCTAGATTTCAAGTTATATTACAAAGCTTCAGTGATATGGTGCTAGCATAAAAATTGAGAGGTGTATCAGTGGAAAAGAACAGAGGATGCAGAAACAACCCCAGGAACATTTGGCTATCCGATTTTTGGCAAAGGGGCCAAAAACATAGGCTGCAAAAAAATAGCCTCTTTAACAAATGGTACTGGGAAAACTGGACACTGTACACACATGCAGAAGATTGAATGTAGACCCATACTTCACACCATGTACTAAACTAAGATAAAAATGTATCAAAGACCTAAATATTAAAATGGAAACATTTAATTAGCTATAAAATAAAATAGGTAAAACTTGAATATATAGGCATAGGCAAAGACTTTCTGAATAGAATACCATTTGCACAAAAAATAACACCTAGAATCAAAATATGAGATCATATCAAATTCAGAAGCATCTGCACAGCAAGGGAAACAACGAAGAGGGCAAGAGACAACATATACAATGGGAAAAAGTTTTGAAATGTATATCTTGGTCAGAGGACTAATATCTAGAATATATAAAGAACTCAAAAATATAGACCCCCATCAAATAAAAGACCCAATCAAAAAATGAGCAACTGAAATAGACACTTCATAAGAGAAGTATAAATGGGCCCGGGGATTTAGCTCAGTGGTTCTGGCGCCGGCCTCACAAGCGCAAGGTCCTGAGTTCGATCCCCTGGACGAAAAAAGAAAAAAAAAAAGTGAACCTTAATTATAAAAAAAAAAAAAGGAGAAGTATAAATGGCCTGTAAATACATGACAAATGTTCAACATTTGCTGCTCATTAGATAAATGCAAATTAAAACACTGAAATTCCATCTTACTGCAGAAAGTATGGCTAACACCAAGAAATCAAATCATAACAAATGCTGGTGAGGATGTAGGGAAAAAGAAAACTTTCTACATTGTTGATGGGAATGTAAACTAATACAGCCATTATGGAAATCAGTATGGAAATTCCTAAAAATAAATTATAAAAACATAAACTCCATTCAAGCCAGCTATTTCCCTTCCAGGTATTTTCCCCAAAAGAGTTCAAGTAATCATATTACAATAATAGATGGTTACCCATGTGTATAACAGCACAACTATAATAGCCAAATCATGGAAGTGGCACATATGTCCATCAAGAGATGAATAAAGAAAATGTGGTGTTTTTACACAATGGAATACTATTCTGGAATAAAGCATAAATTTGAGTCATTTGTAGGAAAATGGATATACCTTGAGACTGTCATATTAAGTGAAATAAATCAGACACACAAGCTTAAATACTGCAGAGTTCTCTTATATGATAAACTTAAAGTATAAATAAAGACCAAAATAAAAGATAGATAATAGGAAACAGATAGGGAGTCAGATTATTATTATTATTTTTTTTTTGCAAAAGGGAAGGAGACCAAGAGATGGAGGAAGGGGAAGGGAAAGGGTGGAGAATGAGATTTAAAATAATTCAGGTGTGTTATGTACATTTACCATCTCTCTGTGATGAATGTAATCATTAAGAACTAAAAACATAGGCAGGTCTGTGGACACTGTAGCAACATCTCGAGTCGTGCCGAACACGCTGAATTAGCCCGCGCCCTGGCAGCAATCCACAGGACAACTTTCCCCCTCCCGCCACCCGCTCATCTGTACAGCCACCTGGTTCCACACTACAAAGATGCAGAGGACACCGGACCACCAGACCACTATATTGGGTAAGTTGGAGTCATCTTCACCTCCCATCAAGGCCGGGACTATCTTCAGGGGAAGGGCAGCTGGAACCTGCAATACAACTCTGCACAGTTCAACCCTATAAGAGGACAGGGAGCTCAACTTGGGACTTGCAGACAGAAATCTGCCTGAATCTCATGGGTCTATGACCAGCTTGCTGAGACTCATTGACTTATATCTGCACACTGCTACCAACATTTTCTATTGTGACAGCAGAGACATACCCTGAAAGAGGCCCTTCATCTTCATGGTTATTTTTTATTCCCAAAATAAGTTTTATTATTTTGTTTGTTTTCTCTTTTCTTTTCTTTTGCTCCTCTTATCTTTAACTTTTTTTCCTACTCTTTGCAAATATTTGTTTTGCTCTCCTTTTTTTCTTTTCTTCTTTCTTTTCTCTCTCTCTTATACTCACTCTCTTGCTCTCCCACATTGTTCATCTTCCCTTTTTGTCCCTGTTTTGGTCCTCATTCGGAGTTCTTCTTTATTTTCCTATTATTCTCTTTTTCCTTCTCACCTGTGTCCTCTGACCACACTGCTAACATTCCCCTATGCTTCTTCCCATCTATCCCTCCCTACTCAACCACTTCTAACTCCCCATCCCAAAGGGTAAAGTTGTTATATTGAAGAGTTTATTCACTATATGTTGGGTTGGTCCTCGATCTTGATTTAAGTCACACAGCTAAAGGTGATAGATTAATAACTATGACAAAGTGTCATTTTGAAAGATGTACTTGATGCAATGGTGCTGCTGATTGTATCACTTGGGCTAAGGTGTTGGTATTGAACTAGTCAATGAACCTTCCTAGTATAACAAAAATGAGATAGCCTTAGAGTCATTAGAGACTCAAAACTTAAAGACCAGCTATATGTGGAAGACACCTCTGAGAAGCAATAATTCCATAAGGGTTCTAAATGCAAGCAACAAAGATACCTACAATAAACAATTTCAAACTATCAACCCAGGAATTAAACCAAGGACAGTACCAAAAACAAAAATGAGAAGACATTTAAGCAAGGTACAAACTCAGACTTGCACCCCACCACGGGTAAATCCTGGGGGAAATGAGATGGAAAAGTCTCATAACCAACCACCTGGATACCATGAACTGATAGCACAGGAAGTAACAAACCAGATGAATGAAGCTCTAGAAAAATTCAAAGTAGAAATAATCTCCCAGATATCCGGAGAGATGGTGAGGAGAGTGAAAGACATGATTAGAAGGGGTCGGGGATTTAGCTCAGTGGTTCCAGCACCTGCCTTGCAAAGTGCAAGGTCCCGAGTTTGATCCCCGGTACCAAAAAAATAAAAAAATAAAAAAGATATGATTAGAGGATCTAGAACAGAAACAGATAAAAAAATAGATGAGCTCAGAAACATGCTGGAAGCCATGAATACCCAGCATAAGAAAGAAATGGAAACCATGATTGCCCAACAAAAGAAAGAAATGGAATCCATGAAACAGATTCAAACAGATATTTAGGAGATCAAAAACTCTATTGAAAGTATCCACAGCAGATTAAGGGAATCGGAAGATAGAATATCAGATATAGAAGACAGGATCGCAGTTAGAGACCATGAGAAGAGAGATTTCTTAAAAATAGTAAGGGACCATGAGAAATCAATCCAACAACTGCTTGACAATGCGAAGAAGAATAACATAAGACTGATAGTCCCTGAAAAAACAGGAGAAAGCACAATTGACATAAAAAAACTGTTCACAGAAGTAATAGTGGAAAGCTTTCCAGACGTAGAGAATTGGATATACAGATAACTGAGGCATACAGAACTCCAACTAGCCATGATCAAAAAAAATCTACATCTAGACATATAATAGTCAAGATCGCAGAAACCCAACAGAAAAACAAAATCCTACAAGCAGTTAGAGAAAAGAAACAAATCACCTACAAAGGAAAGCCCATCAGAATCACAGCAGACTTCTCAACACAAACCCTCATCTCAAGGAGAGCCTGGAGTCAAGTATTTCAAGCCCTAAAAGAAAATAACTTCCAACCTAGACTGGTGTATCCTGCAAAATTATCTTTCAAAATTGATGGGGAAATTAGATACTTCCAAAAGAAAGAACACCTGAGGAATTTCATGAACACGAAACCAGCACTACAAGCAATTCTAAACATAATCCTAGAAAAAAAGCAAAAAGCAATGAAGGTCACAACTCCATGAGGCCCAACAGAGGGAAGACACCAGGCAAGGTAATACACTAACGGGAAAGAGAGAAAAAATAAGAAATAAAAGAGCCAACAAAAGTAAAACATCATGGCAAGGATAAATCAATATCTATCAATTATAACCATCAATGTTAATGGCCTCAATTCACCAATCAAAAGAAATAGACTGCCAGAATGGATTAAAAAGGAAAATGCAACAATATGCTGTATACAAGAAACACACCTAAATCAAAAAGAAACTCATAGATTGAAAGTAAAAGGATGGAAAACAGTTCTCCATGCCACAGGAATGCAGAAGAAAGCAGGGGTAGCAATCTTATTTGCAGACAAAGTAGATTTCAAATCAAAACTAATTAAGAGAGACAAAGATGGTCACTACATCCTTGTGAAGGGAACAATCCAAGAGGAAGAGATGACAATCCTAAATATACATGCACCAAATACGAATGTCCCCAACTATACAAAACAAATATTAATAGACATGAAAAACCAAATAAACACTAGCACAATTGTAGCGGGGGACCTCAATACCCCACTATCACAAATAGACAGATCATCTCAATAAAAAGTTAACAAGGAAACTCTAGAACTGAACCAATCTATTGAACAAATAGACATAACAGATGTTTACAGAGTGTTCCACCCCACAAAATCAGAATACACATTCTTTTCAGCTGCACACGGGTCATTCTCCAGAATAGACCAAATGCTAGCTCATAGGACATATCTAAGTAAATGTAAAAGAATAGAAGTTACCCCCTGTATATTATCAGACCATAGTGCAATAAAATTGGAGATCAATAACATAAGAAACCGCAAAACCCCAACAAACACATGGAAAGTGAATAACACCCTCTTGAACAACCAATGGGTCACAGAAGTAATAAAAGAAGAAATTAAACAGTTTCTACAAGTAAATGAAAATTCAAGTACAACATACAGGAATCTATGGGACACAATGAAAGCAGTTCTACGCGGGAAATTCATAGCAGTGAATGCCCATATTAGGAAAACAGAAAACTCAGATAAAAAACCTAATGCAGAAACTCAAGCTCCTAGAAAAAGAAGAGCATAACGAATCCAAAGCTCGTACAAGAGAGGAAATTATAAAGATTAGGGCAGAGAAGGTCCCAGCACCCAGAAGAAAGCTCCCCGCCTCCATCCCAGGCTCCTAGGGCAGTGAAGCTCAGCCAGTCCCAGCAACCAGAAGGAAGCTCCACTGACTCCATCCCAGGCTCTTAGGGCAGTGAAGCTCAACTGGTCCCAGCACCCAGAAGGAAGCTCCTCACCTCAATCCCAGGCTCCTAGGGCACTGAAGCTCAGCACCAGGAAGGAAGTTCCCCGCCTCCATCCCAGGCTCCTAGGGCAGAGAAGCTCAGCCGGTCCCGGCACCTGGAAGGAAGCTCTACTGACTCCATCCCAGGCTCCTAGGGCAGTGAAGCTCAACTGGTCCCAGCACCTGGAAGCTCCCTGCCTCCATCCCAGGCTCCTAGGGCAGTGAAGCTCAGCACCAGGAAGAAAGCTCCCCGCCTCCATCCCAGGCTCCTAGGGCAGAGAAGCTCAGCCAGTCCTAGCACCCAGAAGGAAGCGCCCCCACCACCATCCCAAGCTCCTAGAGCAGAGAAGGTGAGGCGTGTGGGCGCCAGAAGTACCCTGCCCCATGGAAATGAAAAGACACATAAACAAGCCTCAAAAACAGACTTCCAGATCACCTACAGCAACTCCAAAGGGAAATGAGATTGAACACTCGGATACTCAACCACCTGGACTCTCTGAACTGGCAACAAAAGAGGAACTGGGAAAAATGAAATCAGAAATAATTACTCAGATAACAGCAAAGACTGTGCTCATGGTGCAAGACATGATTAATAAATCTAGAGAGGACACAGATAAAAAAATAGAGGAGCTGAGAAACATGATTGAATCCCAACATAGGAAACAAATAGAATCCATAAAACAGATACAAACAGATTTCCAAGAGATTAAAAACTCCATTGAAAGTCTGTGCAGCAGAATGAACCAATGTGAGGATAGAATTTCACATATAGAAGATAAGACTGCAATTAGTGACCAGGAAAAGAAAAATTGCTTTAAAATTTTAAGAGAACATGAGAAATCAATCCAGCAGCTGCTAGACGATGCAAAGAAGAATAACATAAGACTGATTGGAGTCAATGGAGAGAGTGCAGATGACATAAAAAAACTGTTCACAGAAGTGATGGCAGAAAACTTCCCAAGGAAGGGAAAAGAACTTGACATACAGATAAGTGAGGCATATAGGACTCCAGCTAGCCTTAATCTAAAAAAAATCTACACATAGGCATATAATAGCTAGCATTCCAGAAATCCAACAGAAGAATAAAATTCTACAAGCAGTGCAAGAAAAGAAACAAATCACATATAAAGGAAAGCTCATCAGAATCACAGCAGACTTCTCAATGCAAACCTTCAAGGCAAGAAGAGCTTGGAGGGATGTATTTCAAGCCCTAAAGGAAAACAGCCTCCAACCCAGGTTGATGTACCCTGCAAAACTATCTTTCAAAATTGATGGAGAAATAAGATACTTTCATGATAAAGAGCACCTCAGGAACTTCATGAATGCCAAACCGGCACTCCAAAAAATTTTAGACAGTACCCTAGGAAAAGACGATGAGGATCACAACCCCAGGAAACCCAGCAGAATGAATCCATTGGGCATGACAAATTAAACACAAAGGGGGAGAATGCAACAAAAAGAAAAAGTCATGACAAGGCTTTTAAAACTTTGAACTTCATCTCCCTAATGAGTGTATAATACAATCTTATTATTGTACTGATTAGTATTTTTCTGATTCTAGAGTTGCACACCATTTCTTGTGCTATACTGGCTATTTATCATCTTCTTATGTCTACATTTTAATTGGGTTGTCTATTAATGAGCTCTAAGTATTCTTTATATATTCTGCTCATAGGTTATATGTATTGTAAATATGGTCTATTTAAGGACTACTTTTCATTTTAATGATGTCATTTAAAGTTCTAAATTTTGATGGAATCTCATTTATCAATTTTTTTTTATACATCATGTTTTTTGTATCCTAGGTAGTTCTTGCCTACCCTGAATTCATAAACATTTTCCCTTATAATTTCTTCTTAAAGTTTTATACTTTTAGGCTTTCTTATTTAGGTTCATAGATCCCTTCAAGTTATTTTCATGTATGGAAAAAAAGGGTTGAGGTTAATTTTTTATATATGGATACCAGGTGCTCTAGTGCCATTTTCTGAAGACACTCTCTCTTCTTCGGCTCTTGAATCGAGTTTATATTCTATAAAATGCTAATGTTAAATAATCTTTCAAAACTCAGTGGACCACATATGTGTGGTTCTATTTCTAGATTCTCTATTTTATTCAAAGGAGCTATATGTCTTTCCTTACACCAACACTGCCTTGATTACTGTAGCTTTAGAAGAAGTCTTAAAATTGGGTGCTAAATGTCTTCCAACACTGCTTTTGTTTTTGTTTTTGGCTTTTCTGGGTCCTTTGTACTCCTAAATAACTTTTAAAGTTCAATATCCAGTTCTTCATTTATAGCAAGTATACACAGACCTGAATTTTTATATATATCTTGTGTTTTCTAATCCTGCTAAATTCAAGTAGAAGTTCTAGGGGCTCCTAGAGATTTCTTAGTTTTTTCTCTGTAGATGATCATTTCATCTACATATAAAGAGTTTGCTTCTGCTGTGCCAATCCTATCCTAGTTGTGTCATTTTATTGCCAGACTATCTTGGTTTAGACCTATGTTTCAAAGTCTAATGGACAGATGAAGAGTAGGCATAGATGTCCTTGTTCCCCACTTTAGAGAGAAAGCATTGTATCGTCTCCATTCATAGAAGGAGTTTTTGTTGGAAGTATGGAGTACATGTCTTTGATCTGTTGAGAAGGTTCTGTTCTACTTCTAGTCTGCTGATAGCTTTTACCATGAACAGCTGTAGAATTGAGTCCAATGCTTTTTCTCCAACTAGTGACAGGATCATATGGCTTTCTCCTTTTCTCTGTTAAAATGATTACTTTTGGGGGTGGATCTTCCAATGCTGAATCAACACTGCCATCCCTATAATAAAACCACTTTCTACATACTGCCAGATCTGACTTCTAAGAGTTTGTTTTGTTAAACAAATTTCTATCTATGTTCATACTTTTTCTTCTATTATCTTTATCTAGTTTTAGGACTAGCACAATGTTGAGTTCCTAAAATGAGGGGAGAAGTGTTCCTTCTTTTTTCTGCTTTAATTGTTTGATATAATTTATCAGCTAAAATGTATATGAGCCTGCTGTTGTCATATAGGTAGGTTTTCAAGCTAGGAATATACTTTCTTTAAAAGGTGCTATTCAAATTTTATATTTCCTCCAGAGTTAGTTTCATTAATTTGTCTTCTAAGTTACTTCTTAGAAGTTGTCCAATTTATTTCAAAAAAGATTTTTGTAATATGCTTTCTATATCCTTTTAAATTCTGTAACATCTGTGGTAATGTCTCCTAGATCTTAATATTATAATTTTAAAAATATATAACTGATATTGTGTAACAGGAAGAAAAGGTCTAAAAGAGCAGGGGTATTGGGAGGGGTAGGGGAAGGAAAAAAGGGAAAGGAAAAAATATGAGAAAAGGAAAAAAATGGAAACAAAGTCTTTGCCAATAGGGAAGGGTGGAGGGGGTGAAGGGAGGGCAAGGGAAGGGGGAAAAAATAAGAACCAAGAGACTCATGTAATGGTACAAGATCCCAATGATGAATGTAACTGTATTTTATACCTAAAATGTACCAATAAAGTTAATGGGGGGGGGAGATTAGGGCAGAAATTAATGCAATGGAGATGAAGAGGACAATACAAAAAATCAATGAATCAAAGAGTTGGTTTTTTGAAAGAATAAATAAAATTGATAAACCTTTAGCCAACTTTATCCAAAAAAAAGGAAAGAAAAGGCACAAATACATGCAATTAAGAATGAAAAAGGTAGGGCCGGGGATTTAGCTCAGTGGTTTCGCAGCCTGCTGCATAAGTGCAAGGACCCGAGTTCAATCTCCAGTACAAAAAAAAAAAAAAAAAGAATGAAAAAGGTGAAGTCACAACAGATCCAACAGAATTCCAGAGGATCATGAATACCTACTTCTAGAACCTCTACTCCAATAAAATGGAAAACACAGAAGAAATGGGCAGATTCCTAGATACATACGAATTGCCAAAGTTAAATGAAGAAGATATAGAAATTCTAAACACCCCAATTACAATGAGTGAAATTGAAAATGTAATAAAATATTTACCAACAAAGAAAAGCCCAGGTCCAGATGGTTTCACTGCTGAATTTTACAAGACAGTTAAAGAAGAACTCTATTACTCTTTAAACTCATGAAGGAAATTGAAAGGGAAGCAATACTTCCAAATTCATTTCTGGAAGTGAGTGTTAATTTGATTCCAAAACCAGGGAAAGGGCCGGGGATTTAGCTCAGTGGTTTCACCGCCTGCTGTGCAAGCACAAGGACCGGAGTTCAATCCCTGGTACCAAAAAAACAAAAAACAACAACAAAACCAGGGAAAGACCCAACCCAAAAAGAGAACTACAGGCCAATCTCCCTAATGAATATAGATGCAAAAATCCTAAACAAGATACTGGCAAACAGAATACAGAGGGTCCTCAAGAAGATCATACACCCTGACCAAGTTGGATTTATCCCAGGAATGCAAGGATGTTTCAACATTCGTAAATCAATAAATGTAATACACCATATTAACAGAGTCAAGGACCAAAACCATATGATCATCTCAATAGACGCAAAACAAAATGTTGGACAAAATCCAGCACCCATTCATGATAAAAAAACCCTACAGAAAATTGGAATAGAAGGTCTTTACCTTAACCTGATTAAGGCTATCTATGCAAAACCAACAGTCAACATCATACTAAATGGTTAAAAATGAAAAACTTTCATGCTAAAATCAGGAACAAGACAAGGATGCCCACTATCTCCACTCCTGTTCAATATAGTTCTGGAAACATTAGCCATAGCAATTAGAAAAGAGAAAGAAATGAAAGGAATAAAGATAGGAAAGGAAGAAGTGAAACTGTCATTATTGGCTGATGATATGATACTTTACATAGAAGACCCAAAAAACTCCACCAAAAGACTTCTAGACTTAATTGACAGATTCAGTAGAGTAGCTGAATATAAGGTCAACACTCAAAAAACAATAGCCTTCTTGTACACAAATAACAGACTCACTGAGAGAGAAACTAGGGAAACAATTCCTTTTACAATAGCATCCAAAAAAAAGAAATATCTAGAAATCAATCTAACAAAGGAAGCAAAAGACCTCTACACTGAAAACTACAGCACTCTGAAAAAAGAGATCGAAAAGGATACAAGAAAATGGAAAGATATTCCTTGCTCCTGGGTAGGGAGAACCAATACAGTGAAAATGGCCATACTTCCAAAACTACTATATAGATTCAATCCAATGCCAATTGAAATTCCAACAATATACTTCACAGAACTAGCAAAAACAATCCAAAAATTCATTTGGAACCATAAGAGACCTAGAAGAGCTAAAACAATTCTAAGCCACAGAGACATGGCTGAGGGTATCACAATCCCCAACTTGAAACTATACTACAAAGCTACTGTGATAAAAACACCATGGTAATGGCAAAGGAACAGGCCTGAGGATCAGTGGAATAAATCAGACGATACAGAAACAACTCCAGACATGTTCAGCTACCTCATCTTTGACAAAGGAGCCAACCACCCTCATTGGAGGAAAGATAGCCTATTTAACACATGGTATTGGAAAAACTGGATTTCAACCTGCCAAAGATTAAAACTAGAGCCATACCTATCACCATGCACTAAACTAAGATCAAAGTGGATTAAAGATATAAATATTCAGAAAGAAACACTAAACTTGCTGGAAGATAAGTTAGGTGGAACTCTTGAAGACACTGGCATAGGAAAAGACTTCATGAACAAAACCTCAGCAGCATGGGAACTCGCAGAAAGAATCAACAACTGGGATCTCATCTTATTAAAAAGCTTCTGCACTGCAAAAGAAACCACCAAGAGAGCTAACAGACAACCTACAGTATGGGAAAAAATGTTTAGCTGCTGTACCTCAGTCAAAGGACTACTATCTAGAATATATAAAGAACTGAACAAAATCAGACCCCCCAAATTCAAAAACCCAATTCAAAAATGGGCATTTGAAATTAACAGACATTTCTCAGACAAAGAAGTTAAAGCAGCAAACAAATATATGAAAAAATGTTCAACATCACTGATCATTTGAGAAATGCAGATGAAAACAACACTGAGATTCCACCTCACCCCACAAAGAATGGCTGCTATCAAGAAATCAAGAAATAACAAATGCTGGCGGGGTTGTGGGGAGAAAGGAACCCTTCGCCATTGCTGGTGGGAGTGCAGACCAGTCCAAACACTGTGGAATTCAGTATGGAGATACCTCAAAGAACTAGGACTAGAGGTCCCATTTGACCCACCTATTCCCCTGCTGGGTATCTTCCCCAAAGAATTAAAAGAATCGTACCACAGTGATACATCTGCATCCATGTTCATAGCAGCACAGTTTGTAATAGCTAAAGCTTGGAAACAGCCCAAGTGCCCATTAACTGGAAACTGGATAAAGAAAATGTGGTTTTTTAATAAAATGCAGTACTACTCAGCCATAAAGAATGAAAAATTAGAGTCATTTATAGCTAAATGGATGCATATCGAGGCCATACTCTTAAGTGAAATAAATAGGACAAACATGTGTAAATACTGAATAGTTTCACTAGTGTGAGAAACTGATAGCATAAACAAGGGTTAAAATGATTAAAATGAATAACTGGTAATTAGAAATAGAAAAAAAGGTGCAAAGATGAAGGAGTGAAGGGAGGGGAAGGGGAAAGGAAAAGAGGGAAAGGAAAAACTACGAGAAAAGAAGAAAAATGGAAATGAAGTCTACGTAAATAGGGAAGGGAGGAGGGGGTGAAGGGTGCACAGGCAATGGGGGAAAGAAAAAAAGAACCAAGATACATCATGTACAGGTACAAACACCCAATGATAAATGTAAATGAATTGTATACCTAAAATGTACCAATAAAAGAACTAAAAACAAATAGAGAAAATAAATTTTCTTTTTCTTTCACTGAATTTTATAAATTAAATCACGGCAGAGAATTACATAAGTGGAGAAGTAACAGGATATGTAACCACCAAAAAATCTTTTGTTTGGAAGAAGACAGCATAGTTGCTTTAGATTATACATCCTGTGCCATGTCCTGGCAGTATTCCGATAAGAATGATGACAGTCATCTCAAGAACTGTATGTAAACATAATACGGTCCAAAATGAGAGTGAATAAAACTCATACTTTCAAAGTCGGTCATCAAAACAAATCCTGTCAGCAGATTCTTAAAAGACAAAGTAATTCATACAAAACAAAAGAAGAAGCAGTATTTATTCTTTTCAAGTTCTGAATAAAATTTTTTTTGGTAAAGATCTAAGGAGTATATTATATGATAATTTCTATCAGGGCAAAGTAGTATGATTTACTCACCATTAGATCTCCAGCATGTAACCTACTTCCTGGCTCATAGATAGACAATATTGACCCTCTGCAACCAGAGGTCAATGAGAATGACTCAAACTGTTGTTGTTGTTTTTTTTTTATAGTGCTGGAGATTAAACTTCTGACATGCTAACCAAAAGCAAGCTACCACTGAGGTATATCTTCAGACCTCAAACTACTTTTTGGACATAATGTACACACACACACACAAACACACCACACACACACACACACTATATTGTACTGGAAAACGAGTTGGTCTTTCAAGATCCCCAGCAAGGCTTATATATAGATTTTTAAAATAATGCATTCCAAGAAAGTGAGAATATGTGAGCCATGACATTAGAAGTTGTAGACATTTAGTGATGTCGTGAGCATCAGTTAGTCCTAAATGCTATCTTATGAACTGGCTAGTTAAAAGTCAACTCTGTTCAATAATAGTATTACTAAAGATCTACACTGGTACAGTTTTGGCCAAATTCTTTATTCTGGCGAACAAAGACCTGCACAGTGTGATCCCCGTCTGTTGATCAGTATTAATTTCATGTTAGTCTCTCCTTGGTTAACTACAGAGCAGCCATATTAGCCTTCTTTCTGTTTCTTGTACATACTAAATTTATTTACCTTTACGCACAATATTTTGAACAAGATATTCTCCCTGCCCAAAATACTTTTATCTAGACCTTTGCATGGCTGAAGTATTTGTACATTTTGCACCTCTGTTCAAATGTCACCTTGACAAAAAAAAGCCTATTTTGCCCTCCCAAACTAAAGTTACACCTAGTCATTGTTACATAGCCCTAACTGATTTTTCATAAAAGCACACAGCACCATAGCAATGAATCTTCAACTCCATTCCATCCATATCTCAAATTTCAGCTCTATGAAAGTAGGGATCTCATCAATCTCATTGATTTCCCTACCTCAGTGGCATAGAATAGTGCACAGCACATAGAAAATATAGATGCCCCTCATCTTTCAATGGAGTTGTGTACCAATAATCCCATCACAAGTTGAAAATGCCAGAAGCTGTGAAATGTATTTAGTGCACACACCTAGTTTATCGAACCTCATAGTTCAGCAACACAGTACACTGTAGAGTATCTACTGTTTTCTTTCACGATTGCATAGTTGCCTGGGAGCTGTGGCTCACTGCTGCTGTCCAGCATCAGAAGAGAGTACTGTACAACATACGGCCAGCTCAGGAACATATCAAAATTTAAAATTCAAAATATAGTTTCTACTAAGTGTGCACTACTCTCACAGCTTTGAAAAGTCAAAAATATTGTAAGTCCAACCCTCAAAACCTAGAGACTCTATGCATTTGACTGTCTTAACTTATATTCCCATTTTTACTACCTTTTCTTATTCATTCTGCTTGCCATCTTATTAAAATGTCACTTCTCTGGTTACAAAATGTCCCAGTTTTCTGCTAAGAGAAGATTATGTTTTTATGTCTGTCATCTTCACTATTTTCAGCTGCCTCCTGCTTTGAAATTCTTACTCTGTACAGATTTGGACTGATAGGAAATTGGAACAGAAATAATGGTAGACTAACACTTGCAGAAATTTATAGCAATAACAACAGTGTACCATACACTGACAGATAGTAAAGCCATTTCTAAATACACCAAATGTAGACCATCCCTGAATTCCTAAAGGGCAAGAAGTAATGAGAAACAAGGGTAACATATCCCTTGAAGTCATCAAACCTCTAAAATTTACATATGCAAGGTTGAATTATCTACTTGACTGGGTGCCCTGATGGAATCAGAGGCATGTTCACAAGTGTGTGCACGTGGGTGTTCCTGTGTGTTAGCTTTTCCATCACTAAGACACAATACCTGATACCCACAACTTAAAAGAGGAGAGGTTTACTTTGTCTCACAGTTTTAGGGCATCTAGCACATGGTTGGCTGGGTCCAAACAGGAACATCATGATAGAAAGGCATGTTGGAGCCAAGATGCTTAGCTCATGGCATCAGGGAAGCAGAAGGCAAAAGTTTCAGAGAAGAAACCATATATAGTACCCAAGGTCACAAATCCATGACCTACCCAGACACACTCAGAAGTGTGCTCCAATGATTCCCTGTGTGTTTCTTAATCCAGTCCAGTTGACATACCATAATTAAAGTTCACAGTGTACATGCAGAAAATGAACAGCCACTTTTACTTCAATGTTGTCCCCTTACCAGGACGTGGTGGTACACATCTATAATCTCAGCTACTTGGAAGGCTGAGGTAGGAGGATAGCAAGTTCAAGGCCATCCTACCCAATTTAGCAAGATCCTGTCACAAATTTTAAAAATTGTAATAATAATAAAAAAGGCTGGGGATTGAGCTCAGTGGTAGAGAGATCACCTAGCATACACCAGGCTCTGTCTTTAATCCCCATATATATTCATGTGTCTGTGCATGAGTGTTTCTGTGAGACATACATGCATGTAAAATAGCTGAAATGAGATAAGAAAGACATACATGTATTCATACACAAGGGGTAAAAGAACTATCTGTGTCTCAAGAGCTCCAATATGATACTGTTATGAACAAAAATAAAATAAAGTTTCACACCTAAGGAAGATCAGAGGACAGAGGCATTTGAGGCATATAATACTGTATCACCAGAAACAGATACCTCTAAAGTAATTCACAGGAATTAATGATAATCCAAGAGCATTAGGATACAGTTAAATTACAGTGAAACATTTTTTACAAAGGCTAATAAGAATGTATAGTTCCAGGGCCTAATGCCTAGCATATGTGTGGTGCTCAATATTTTAATAGTAATTAGATGTCTTTTTCTTAAAATTTCCAGTATTCAACTGGTTAATGGGAAGTCCTGGCTATCTATAAAGGGATACATGCCACTAGAATTCCAGATAATTCAGATTTCACTGAACACTTACTCAAACAATTTCAGTCTTTAATGCTCAGGATTCCAGAAACATGAAATGAATGGCTTTTGGCAATTATTTGTGATTTAACGAACAATTTAATGGGGGCTATTTTTGGGGGGGGGGCTATTTTGATTGATCTTGAAATAGAGTTGGCTATGATAAGAATAAAACAAAATCTAACTTGTGTGTTATCTGAACAAATAGCAAAGTAAAAGAAATGCATGAGTTTACATTTTGCCAATAAAATACTGTACTTAGAGGGTTCTGAAGTCACTAGCTCATCTCTGCTCCATGCAGTGCCTTACACATAATATCTTTACATAGAATAAATGAGTCTAGTCAAAAGGATCCTTCCTCAAACATTTTCATCACTTGGCTTCTAGGCCAATAGAATAAGTTTCGCAATCATTTCTAAAGAATTTTTTCTTGTCTTCATTTCTAAATGTTTGAGTGTTCCAGACCCAAGTCCTTGAACTTTCCTCTTCTCTGTCTATGCATGTTTTCTAAGTAACTTTAACCAGTACAATCGCTTTAAGTACAATATACATCCTGATGGCTCCTAAATTTATATCTCTAGTCTGGAACTTTCTCCTATACTCCAGACTCAACTATCTACATCTCTACTTGAAGCCTAATGAGTAACCCAAACTTTAACATGTCTTCTTGATTCACCACCTCACAACTTCTCTTTTTCCTCATCTAATCTTCCTTATTTCTGTAACTGCAATGCACCAATGACTTCCCTTTTTATAAGGATTTCCATGATTTCACCTCAGAACTACCCTTTCTCCTTATACTCTCTCTCTCTCTCTCCCTCACTTCAATCCGCTCCTGGCTTTCTTGCTATTCCTGGCACACCTTAAGCATGCACATGCTCATACTTAGAGCCTTTGCACTGGTCAATTTATCTTTTAAAAAAGCATTATTTGGAGGTGGGTTGTTGCTCAGTGGTAGAGTACTTGCGTAGCATGAGGAAGGCTTTATGTTTAATTTCTAGCACCCTAAAGGGAAGAAAAAAGTACCATTATCATTCTTAATACCTTTATCCAGCTTCGATATTCTCATCGCTTATTGTATCACTGTCTCCTTTGATAGTACATATTTGTTTTTTGACTGTCCAGCACATTAGAATATGCTCAAAGGGGACTTTTTAAGAGCTTATCACTGAATCCCTATTAGAAAAAAAAAATAGTGTCACACATAGTTGACAAATATTTGTTGAATGAACAGATGAATTTGTTACTAGTGGGAAAACAGTATTACATTATTACTACAGGCACAATGAATCTGTGAGTAAATTAAGTCAATATTTAAGCATTTAATGTTTGAGTAGGACAAGGATGTATAACTACATAGAATTAGGACTATAAGAATGTTTTTGAGCTTAAAAGAATGTCAAGATCACTTAATATGATCCCTTTGTACCTAAACATATTTACTTTCATAATTAGGAAGCATTATTTCATTTTCCTGACATTCTATGTTCAGAGTAATTTATTGAAAGTACATACTTTGATTTCTTCTAAAGGAAATGAGTATTAAAATATTTATTTCTTGATAACATTAAGATTTAAATGCAAAAAAATAGATTTACAGAAAGGGAAAATAGATAATAATCATAAGTCCAAAGAGATTTAAATACATTTTAGTGCTATTAACCTAATCACATCTTGGCATTTTATGAAAACATAAATAAATGCAGAAAAGCAAAAATCAACAGAATGTCCCATATACAGTGTGATTAATTTAATAAAATTATGGAAATTTCCCTTAATTAACATATGAATAATGTGAGTTTTAAGTCTTGGTATTTCACACACATTCATGTGTGTGAGACAGGACTACATCCTACTCTACCAATAATCAAAAGAATTGTCAATTTTTATACAAACTTAAATTCAAAGATATGACCTTGCAAAGAAAAATTAGATCTTTTGGTATTTAAAAAAAAAACATTTCACCATGTAAACTGCCTGTGGGAAGCAGAGTTTCTGTAAGATTAACCCATGGCAGCTGCATTGCATTTTTATTTGAAAATAGTGAACCAGTGTTTTTATAGCTCTCGATTAAGCTGCTTCAATAAAAAAAGTAAATGTTGAAAGAGGAAACCACTGTAGTTAAGCTCTAGGTAAACTAGTAACGGGCAAATCTCAGGTGGCTTGAAAGTTTGGTTTGGATAAATACCTAAATTTGCTCTAACTTATTTTGCTGAAAAATTCCAGTTCCCACAAGGTTAGCAGAACTTTAGGTTTTCTACTGAATCTGACAGCTTTTCAAAAATATCCACATTGAATCCCTAGTTAATAGTAAAAGGAACTTTGGGGGGAAAGTTAAAAATATTTCTGAACTATAAAATATACTTGGCATTTGGCTGAATTTGAGAGATTTCTAATTCTCCAATTTTAAAACTCCACTAGGAGTATAAATCTAGTAAGACCACAGACTGGAAACTATATGCATTTGAAATGCAACCAATCAAAATAAATGAGAATTAATGAAATGCCAAATATTTTAAACACAGGCAGATAAACAGGCTGAAGTAAACATTGATCTTTATCTCTTTGAGTGAATTCTTAATCATTTTTCAGCTCAAGTCTTAAACTTCTCAGGAGAGACTTCCTGTAATATTATCTCTTCCACATCACCTGCCATGGTTGCGTATGTAGTTGCTTAACATCTACCTCTTCTATTACATTAAAATCTTCTTGAGGGTAAGCATTATATCTTTTGTGTTCACTACTATATTGCAAATGTCTAGCATAGTGCTAGGCATCAACTAGATACAAGAGATAATGTGAATATCTATCTCTATAGGTATATCTATCTCCCTGGGATCATATAACTCCTAAAATTCTTGAAATTTCTGAAGTGATAATGTCTTTTTCTATGCTTGTGAGTTGACTTGATAGTTGGCATCTTCTAAGTAGGGTCAGATTGGGGGCTTGACACATAAAACCAAGGCAGAATTAGAGGGTTGACATTTCAGCTTTCACCCCAGCCCCCAATCACTGTGGAGGGGAGAGCAGGGGAAGGAAGGTTAAACTGATCACCAATGTCCAAGGATTTAATCAATCAATATATGTAATGAAGCTTCAATAAAATCCCAAAGGTCAAGGTTCTGACAACTTCTGGATAGTTGAACACATGCTCATTGCTGGGAGATGGTGCCCAGAGAGGTGCCTGTGACCCTTTCCTCATACCTTGCCATGTGTATCTCTTCATCTGAAGCATTTATAATAAACCAGTAAACATTATGTGTTTCCATGAGTTCTGTAACCAACTATAGTAAATTTGTCTAAACAAAGGAGGGAGTTGTGGGAACACTGATTTATAGCCAGTTAGTCAGAAGCATTAGGTAAAACCACCTGGGGATTATGATTGGTCTTAAAAGTGCAAGGGTAGGTCAGAGTCTTGGGAGTGAGTCCTCAACTTATGGAATTTGATGCTATCTCTCCAAGGGGATAGTGTCAGAATTGAATTTACCAGAGAAACACCTGGAATCCATAACTGCAAAATTGTTTCTTCCCCATGGGAGAAATCCCCACACTTTTTAGGGTAATAAGAGTCTTCTGAACAGAATTCTATAAGCAGTGAGAGAAAAGAAACAAATCACATACAAAGGAAAGCCCATCAGAATCACAGCAGACTTCTCAATGCAAACCCTGAAGGCAAGAAGAGCTTGGAGGGATGTATTTCAAGCCCTAAAGGGAAACAGCTTCCAACCCAGATTGATGTAACCTGCAAAACTATCTTTCAAAATTGATAGAGAAATGAGATACTTTCATGACAAAGAGCACCTCAGGAACTTCATGAATATTAAACCGGCACTCCAAAAAATTTTAGACAATACCCTAGGAAAAGGCAATGAGGATCACAACCCCAGGAAACCCAGCAGAATGAATCCATTGGGCGTGACAAATTAAACACAAAGGGGGAGAATGCAACAAAAAGAAAAAGTCATGACAAGGCTTTTAAAACTTTGAACTTCATCTCCCTAATGAGTGTATAATTCAATCTTGTTACTGTATTGATTAGTATTTTTCTGATTCTACAGTTGCACACCTTTCCTTGTGCTGTACTGGCTATTTATCATCTTCTTATGTCTACATTTTTTTTTGTCTATTAATGAGCTCTAAGAATTCTTTATATATTCTGCTCATAGGTTATATGCATTGTAAATATGGTCTGTTTAAGGACTACTTTTCATTTTAATGATGTCATTTAAAGTTCTAAATTTTGATGGAGTCTCATTTATCAATTTTTTTCTTTTATACATCATGTCTTTTGTATACTAGGTAGTTCTTGCCTACCCTGAATTCATAAACATTTTCCCTTATAATTTCTTCTTAAAGTTTTATACTTTTAGGCTTTCATATTTAGGTTCACAGATCCCTTCAAGTTATTTTCATGTATGGAAATAAAGGGTTGAGGTTAATTTTTTATATACGGATACCAGGTGCTCTAGTGCCATTTGCTGAAAACACTATCTCTTCCTCGGCTCTTGAATTGAGTTTATATTCTATAAAATGCTAATGTTAAATAATCTTTCAAAATTCAGTAGACCATATATGTGTGGTTCTATTTCTAGATTCTCTGTTTTATTCAAAGGAGCTATATGTCTTTCCTTACACCAACACTGCCTTGATTACTGTAGCTTTAGAAGAAGTCTTAAAATTAGGTATTAAATGTCTTCCAACACTGATTATTGTTTTTTTTAAAACTTTTCCAGGTCCTTTGTACTCCTACATAACTTTTAAATTGCAATATCCAATTCTTCATTTATAGCAAGTAAATACACACTTGAGTTTTTATATATACCTTGTGTTTTCTAATCCTGCTAAATTCAAATACAAGTTCTAGAGGCTTCTAGAGATTTCTTAGTATTTTCTCTGAAGATGATCATTTCATCTACATATAAAGATTTTGCTTCTACCTTGCCAATCCTATCCTAATTGTGTCATTTTATTGCCAGACTATTTTGGTGGGGCCTAGCTTTCAAAGTTTAATGGATAGATAAAGAGTAAGCATATCTGCCCTTGTTCCCCACCTTAAGGAGAAAGCATTGTATCTTCTCCATTCATATAAGGCGTTCTCACTGGATGTATGGAGTACATGTTTTTAATCTGTTGAGAAGGTTCTGTTCTACTTCTAGTCTCCTGATAGCTTTTACCATGAACAGCTGTAGAATTTAGTCCAATACTTTTCTCCAACTAGTGACAGGATCATATGGCTTTTTCCTTTCTTCTGTTAAAATGATGACTTTTGGGGGTGGATCTTCCAATGCTGAACCAACACTGCCATCCCTATAACAAAACCACTTTCTACATCCTGCCAGATCTGACTTCTAAGAGTTTGTTTTGTTAAACAAATTTCTATCTATGTTCATACTTTTTCTTCTCTTTATCCAGTTTTAGGACTAGCACAATGTTGAGTTCCTAAAATGAGGGGAGAAGTGTTCCTTCTTTTTTCTGCTTTAATTGTTTGATATAATTTATCAGTTAAAATGTATATGAGCCTGCTGTTGTCTTATAGGTAGCTTTTCAAGCTAGGAATATACTTTCTTTAATAGGTGCTATTCAAATTTTATATTTCCTCCAGAGTTAGCTTCATTAATTTGTCTTCCAATTTACTTCTTAGAAGTTGTCAAATTTATTTCAAAACAGATTTTTGAAATATGCTTTCTATATACTTTTAAATTCTATAAAATCTGTAGTAATGTCTCCTAGATCTTCATATTGTAATTTAAAAAATGTATAATTGATATTGTGTAACAGGAAGAAAAGGTCCAAGAGTGCAGGGGAAGTGGGAGACGTAGGGGAAAGGAAAAAAGGGAAAAGAAAAAATATGAGAAAAGGGAAAAAAAGGAAACAAAGTCTTTGCAAATAGGGAAGGGTGGAGGGGGTGAAGGGAGGGCAAGGGAAGGGGGAAAAAAAAAAGAACCAAGATACTCATGTAATGGTACAAGATCCCAGTGATGAATGCAACTGTATTTTATACCGAAAATGTATCAATAAAATTAATGGGAAAAAAAAAAAGAGTCTTCTGTTTTGACTGTGGTATGAGAGCAGAGAAAAAAAATAGGCAGTTGGTTTTTTTTGTTTTGTTTTGCTTTGTTTCTCTTCATCACACGGTTAATATGATGGTATTCATTTTAGAATATTCCAGAGTAGACATGAGCTCTTTAAACTATAAAATGCTATATAAATGTAAGTTGTTATACCTGTATTACAAACTATATGGCAGTTGAATGCATTCTCAAAAGGAAATCCCTATGTGCCTCATCAGATACACACATGTGCATATGCCTTTCTAATACTGGCAACAATATGACTTATTTAGATCAGTAGTTGGCAGGTGGCAGGTACCCCATTTAGGCAAATAGTATGTGGTTCTTGGTAGGAAGCATGAAGTACAAGAATGTTTTGCCTTTTAGCAAGTCACAATCCACCAAATACTGTTCAAACATATTAGGTCAGTATTGTTGATCATTTTAAATACTTGACAACTGTCTTTAGTAGTAATAACTCTTATGACCCTAGCCACTTGATGTTCTCTCAACATAGTTTTGAGCACCATTGACTATTTGCCTGTGTCTAGAAGTCTTCATAAAACCTTTCCAGAAGCCTTTAGTCAGAAATTATCTTCTCCTGTTTCGAACTACCACTAACACAAAGTAGTATGTGACAACTATGTAGCTTGAAAGCCTCTGTGCATGTAGTAGTTCCGTTTCATACAATGAATTTTCCATCATGTAGATTGCATTTATCATAACTATACTGTATGATAATCCTTTCGGTATATTGTTGATTCTGTTTTCTAAAATGTTTCTGAAATGAAATGTGTTGTATTATTTGTATATCTCACAGTCTTAATTTTTGTACACAAAGTCAATCTCAACATTACCAAAATGTTTAAATAAATGTGTAGGCAAAAAGGGAAATGTAACATAGAGCAGAAGGCAAAATCTGTGTCAATTATGTACTGATGTATGTTGTTTAGGCAGCTATATGAGATGACCTAACACATATGCCCTATCACATGGCATCTCATTACTTACAACCAATAAATTTTAACATGCTTTATAAGTTTACACTAATTCCACAACCTGAAAATCACAGAATGAAATGAAGTTTAGAAATAAAATATATTTGTAAACTTTAAAAGCCTATAATGTCTGTGTGATTGTTCACTTAAATTCTGAGCTTTTCTACAATCAGTTTGGGCGAGACACTGGAATGCAAAGTTTTTTCCCAGTTCTGGGGATCGAGCCCAGAACCTCACATGCTACGCAAGAGCTCTACCATTGAGTTGTTGAGCTGAGCTGTACTCATAGCCCCCAAATTATTAATATTCATTTAATATAGATAGAATTACTGAAAGTATTTTTCTATTTGAATAAAGAAATTACATAAATTTGAAAGTCACTTAGAATCATATTTTGGATGACTAAAAGATGCAGCAAAATATTGTTAACTATAACTTTAAAATAATGGATCACTGGAGGGAAAAATCATGCATTCATTCATTCAGCAGACACAGGTTGAGTCCTACTGCCAGTCACTGGGAATACAAAAGGTGATCACCATAAAGCCAAATGTTATGGTTTAGATCTAAAATGTCCCCCAAATAGCTCATGTGGCTAGAAGTTGAATGGATCCTGGTGGCACTACAGTCATCAGTAGATTCATGAATCGATGAGTCCAGTAGCTAAATGTGCTGGTAGGAGGTAGCATTTGGTTGGAAGTTGGTCACTGGGGCATGACCTGGAAGGGTATATTTTTGCCCCTGGCTCCTTCCTTCTCTCTCTGATTCCTGCTTGCCATGGATTGAGCACCTTTAACTCTATCATTCCTCTCTGCCATCATATTTTTTTTACCTTAGAGCCAGGCAATTATGGACTGAAACTATGAGCCAAATTAAACCTCTTCTCCTTTAAATTGTGGGTGTCAGGTATTTTATACCAGCAGTAGGACTAATACACCAACACAGTAAACTTCTTACACACAGAATGCATTTCAGCAAGAGGTGAACGCTACTTGCACTATGAAACTATTCCCAAGCACAATGTCCCCTACCCTAACTCTTGACTCATTTATAACAGTGCTACAAAATTAAACTTCAGTAAACACCATCATCTCAGCCACATATTTCTCAGATATGTGCTCTTAACTAAATGTTAAGCTCATTCAGAGCCCAGAAAATATTTTGCACTTTATTTTTATGCTTCTGTTCACAGCACCTAGAATAGTGCTAGGAACTAAAGTAGCTGTTTAATAAATATATGCTAAAGGATAAGAAAAAAAAGATGGACAGCAATTAATTTATAAACCTAGAGAAATTGTTTGTATACCCAGTTTTTAATTATCTGTGCTGAGGGAGATAGTTAATTCAAAACAAAAAACAATATGCCAACTCATTTCCACTTGGCTTTAGAATGCTTTTCCATGCATAACTTTTCATCTGGGTCTCTTGGTTGTTTTGACAGTACATTTCCCCAAAACTAATGAAGTTACGGTATTAATTCCTAACTATGCCCAAAGCCAGAAAACGGTCTCAGCAACCAAAAAGATGCGAAAGAACACTAAGAATGTCTATGGATTTTTAGCCTGCACTAACCTCATCTAGCAATTAAATCAACTTATATTGTTTGTTGCTGTCTTCTCTGTCAGTTTTACCTCCTTGACTACATGCTTCCTTAAAAGTAGGCAACATACCTTAATTTTATTTTATCAGTGCCATAAAATTTAAAATACCATCTTTCATGAAGTATGCAAGAATCTTCAATTCTCTTTGTCTTTTCTACCAAAGTGAAGAAAGTAGGAATTCATTTAACATTGGATATCTGGATATTCCTTGAATAATGAGATAAAAGCATCCTGCTTCTTCCATATAAATTTACTACATTTTTGAAAAATGTACCTTTTCTCTATCAGTAGAAAAACAAACAAGCAAAAAATCAAACATAGAATTTAGATATAAAAAAAATAGTACATATAAAATGAAGATGAACAAAACCAGTTGGTTATTTATAAAGAACATTTTCGTTTGGCCTGTTTGTGAGATTTAGGGGAGAGTGATAAATACATGATAATTTTAATGTAGTTTTCTCATGTTACAAAGCATTTTCTATTTTCTAAAGCAGGTAAAGCATTTATACCTAATCTTCATTGCAATATGTGAGGCAAATAAGCCAAACATTATTGTTTCAGTCTTACAAAAGGTTAAAAAGACATCTTTCCTAAGATCACAAAGGCCACAGCTACAACTTAGGTCCATTAATATTTAGTCCAAGTATCTTTCCTTTCAGATGATTTAAGAAAAATATTTTTGTAAGAACATTATAGTTTGAAAGTACTATTACATGTATAGAACAAATAACATGGACAAAACATTTTTCAATGGTGTGCAAAATGAAATGAAATTATCTGAGTCAGGCCCATGACAAAAGAACCTAGACAGGGCCTGGGATTTAGCTCAGTGGTTCCGGCGCATGCCTCATAAGCTCAAGGTCCCGCATTCAATCTCTGCTACCAAAAACAAAAACAAAAACAAAACCTAGACATCAGTAATTGAACAAAGTTGTACACAAATTTGTTAATGCCTTAGCATATATGAAAAAGTCATTTACTAAATATTTGCTTTTGATGAGGAAAAGAAGGGTGGATACCTTCACCTCAAAACATTTTTATCTCAGTCACTCATGCCTTTTCTGTACTTAGAAAACATTTATTGATGATTGAGTAGTATTCACCTTCTCACTGATGACCTCCAGAAAGCTTGTCTATAATTCTTTTTAAAAAATTTTTCATTGATTTTACATTGTCACAATTAGTGAATCCCATAGCCTTAAATGATTAGCTGAGGTATAATCCTTTGAAGTTCATTATAGCTCTAAATGTACGTTATTATATATATATGTATATTATATATATAATTAAAATTCAATTGGATCATTTTCAGTAATGTTAGTCATATATTTCTATTTCTAGCTTCATTGATGAGTTGGGACAATGTAATATGTGACCAGTCCATCATTCATTCCATAGTTACTAAAACTACTGACTTGCTTTCTTGCAGTGTTTTTTCAGTCTTCGTCTTATAAAATGGTTTCACTTCCTTCATCTTAATTTTAAAACCAGAAGAAAAGAACAGGGAATATTCAATGACACGCTAAGTTTACTAGTGGTACTTCTCATAAGTTATGTCTGAAATACAGTTGAACTAGAAATAAATGAACAGACTTCTATATCTATAGAAAAAGATATTGATATTTTTTTTACATTATAAAAATGGCATATTGGGCCGGGGATTTATCTCAGTGGTTCTGCCGCCTGCTTCGCAAGTGCAAGGTCCCTGGTACCAAAAAAAAAAGGCATATGATTGAAATTTTGCTGAAATAAAATACTCGAAGAATTATACTAACATCATTATTACCTATAAACTGTTTAACATACCGCAAATATCCTTCATAACTGAAAATAGAATTTTTATAAATTCCAAAGCCAAAAGAAATTCATATATTCATTATTATAATTTATAATCTTGTAAATATTAAAAGTTTTATTTTTATATCGATCTCTATATCTATGAATGGATATGGTCTATGTTCTCTGGTATATGTGCACACATATATGAAAAACAACCACATTGAGTAATTTATTTTTTTCAATTATCTTTTTGTATTATTTCTACTCAATACTGATAAACACCATAAAGAGGATTTTAATCTCTTAAAATTTAGCTTCTAGTGAGAATGAGGAAAATTTATAGGGTTGAGGGTACATTCACTCTTTCAGATAAATTAAATCACATTTTATGTTCTGAAAAAGATGATTCCCCAGGTGGGTCTCCTGTGGCCTAAAAGGGTTTATACACCCTTTAACCAAGCAATATATTCTCTTCTCACCATTAGCACCACACACCAAATGTCTATCAATTCCTTAAACAGTGTTGAAAGATGTAGCTCCTAGTCTGTGTGATTTCAGGGTGAATTTCAAACAAGGAAGACTCTTCAAATAGGAAATTTCTGTGCTAAGATGTCCTAAAATGCATATGGTCCATTAAGATAGTTTCTTCGAATATAGTTTCTGTCTGGAGTTTGCTAAGAGATAATTGTCAATATCTGGATTTTATTTCACTTGTTTGTTTGTTCATTTATTTGAGTCAAGGTCTTCTATGTAGTCCAGTGTGGCTCTGAACTCACTATGCACCCCAGGCTGCCCTGCAACTAGTGATCCTCCTACTTCAGGCTTCCAAGTTCTAGGATTACAGGTGTGTGTCACCATGCCTGGTAACACCTGCATTTCAAGTCAAAACTTTGAAACATGTTGGACCCTGTCCTTTTATGATACAGGTCATGCATTAATAACACGCTAATGTTCTCTATTTACTTCATAGAATGTTAAGCTTGATATCATTATACAATGAACTCTAACTTATTTAAAGAAACATTTATTGAACACTTAACTTTCCACAAGGCATTGTGCTAGGCTTCTTGCAGGGTACTCCAAGATGAGTAAGAACCCATAGATCAAAGAAGGTTTATAATTCAGTGTGAAAAACAAACATATATAAATACAATATAGATAAATAATCAAATATTATATATTATAAAGTATTAAAATGGTACGCAATAAAAGGGATAGGGAAATTTTGATTGCTATGATTAGGGAAGGCTTTCTGGAAGAGATGGTGTATGTGAGCAGGTAATTTTGAAATTAGTTTGCAATCTTTTCAAAAATAACATTTTTCTCATTTGAGGGAGATTAGAAAAGCAATAAAATAGTTTCAGAGAGAATAAATGCATAATTTTCTCAAATTTCTCAACCTTTATGAACTCAAAGGTAGCACAGTACAATTGTTAGGATCACAAGACTTGAAGACCTAGAGACAGAAATTTGGATCATAACTCTCACTAACCATACTTATTATTATGTGATCTCAAGCACATGACTGAACTTCTCTTCCATTTTTAAAATAAGCCTAATTAAAATGAAGTTAATAATACTATTTCATGGGATTGTTTTAGAGATAGCTTGACAAACATGGGGTAAATATATATATACACATACTTACACTCAGAGGGTGATCATTCCTCATCAGAAATCTAAAATGCTCTAAAATCTGGAACATTTTGAACTCTGACATGGCACCACAAGGAGGAAATTCCATATCCAATCTCATGTGATGAATTATAGACCAAATATAGGAATACTAAAAATATTGTATAAGATTACCCTTAGGCAATGTGTGTAAAGTACAATGAACTTGGGTCTAATGTCCAAGATATCTAATTATATATATATATATATGCAAATGTTCTAAAATCAGAAAAACATTTGAAACATAAAACACTTCTGGTCTCAAGAATTTCAATCGAAGGATATTCAACATGTGTGTGTGTGTATAAGTGCCCCCAGCACAGAGGAGGTGAACCTTCCAGGCTGCTGTACCACTGCCCCCAGCACCAAGGAGGTGAGCCATGCAGATGCCAGCAGCAAACATCCCCACCCACCCAACCACCCCAGTTGAAATGAAAAGACATGTAAACAAGTCTCAAAACCAGACTCCCAGATTGCCTTAAGCAACCCCAAAGGGAAACAAGATGGAACAACCTGATACTCAACAACCTGGACTCCCTGAACTTGCTACAAAAGAGGATCTAGAAAAAATGAAATCAGAAATAATTTCTCAGATAACAGCAGAGATTGTGCCCATAGTGCAAAACATGATTAATGAATCTAGAGCAAACAAATAAAAAAATAGAAGAGCTGAGGAACATGATGGAATTCCAACATAGGAAACAAATGGAATCCATAAAACAGATGCAAACAGATTTCCAGGAGATTAAAACCTCCACTGAAAGTCTACACAGAGAATGAGCCAATGTAAGGACAGAATTTCAGACATAGAAGATAAGATTGCAATTAGTGACCAGGAAAAGAAAAATTTCTTAAAAATAGTAAGGGTCCATGAGAAATCAATCCAGCAGCTGTTAGACCATGCAAAGAAGAATAACATAAGACTGATTGGAGTCAATGAAGAAACAGGAGAGAGTGCAGACAACATAAAAAAATCTGTTCATAGAAGTGATGCCAGAAAACTTTCCAGGTAGGGGAAAGGAACTTGACATAGGGGTAAGTGAGGCATATAGCACTCCAACTAGCCTTGATCAAAAAAAATCTACACATAGGCATATAATAGTTAAGATTTCAGAAACCCAAAAGAAGAACAAAATTCTACAAGCAATTAGAGAAAAGACGCAAATCACATACAAAGGAAAGCCCATCAGAATCACAGCAGACTTCTCAATGCAAACCCTGAAGGCAAGAAGAGCTTGGAGTGATGTATTTCAAGCCCTAAAGCAAAACAGCCTCCAACCCAGATTGTTGTACCCTGCAAAACTATCTTTCAAAATTGATGGAGAAATAAGATACTTTCATGACAAAGAGCACTTCATGAATAACAAATCAGCACTCCAAACAATTTTAGACAATATCCTAGGAAAAGACAATGAGAATCACAACCCCAGGAAGCCCAGCAGAATGAATCCATTGGGCAGGACAAGAAATTAAATGTAAAGGGGGAGAATCCAACAAAATGAAAAAGTCATGAGAAGGATAAGTCAATACGTATCAGTTATAACCATCAATGTTAATGGTCTCAATTCACCAATCAAAAGAAATAGACTGGCAAAGTAAGAACCAAGAGAGATCAGGGCCAGAGATTTAGCTCAGTGGTTTCACCACCTGCTGCACAAGCACAAGGACCTGAGTTTGATCCCCAGTACCAAAAAAAGAAAAAAAAAAAAGAACCAAGAGAGATTATATAAAGGTGCAAATTTCCAATGATGAATGTGATTATATTGTGTACTTAAAATGTACCAATCAAATTAATAAAAAAAGATATAAAGGATGGGAAAAATATATTTTGACAAAAAAAAATTACTTTCATTGGTTTAACTTTCATCTGGCTCTGTCTTTGATAATAGCTGCTATTATGACTATTTAGTGCCATTTTTATTTGTATCGTTAATGATTATTTCTATTTCAGTTCAGAGTGGTACTAATTGAAGTAAAAATTCCCAACAACATTATGGATACTGTCTCTTTAAAAGAATGCTAAGAATCTTCTTTTTAAATAAGTAATATTTCATCAATTGGCTTTACAAAAAAATTTGCTTTTCAATGTATTCATTATTTCCATTGCTGAGCATGCCATTTTTTTAAACTCTATTTTCTCCCCTATCAGTGCAACATCATTAAAGAAATAAATAACTTGCTTTGATCTTCTTAATTTCTTAAGTTTGAGACCAGCAGACAATAGTGGATAAGGACAGTTAGAGATGGCCGACTTCCCTTCAGTCTAGTCTGAAGTTCTGCTTTTACTTAAGAGCCAAAAAATGGCCTGGAATACTACATAAACACAACAAACAAACAAAAGCCAAAAAAAGTTTCCCTTTTTTTCTGTTTGTTTTCTGAATATTACATGACATTTACTTTACAAATTATGGATTATCATCCTACTGAAACCTGTTACTTGCATGTTCTCAAAGATAGTAAGCATCACTTGTGGTTGAATAACTATTGAGGTTTGCCATCTATTTTAAATTAGTCTCCAAATAAAGAGTCTTGGAATAAAAACAAAACAGCAGTGCAGTGGAGACCCTCAATCTGTTTTGAATTGTCTGGAAAGGACCATGTGCGTCCTTAGTGACTTGATTTGTAACCGCTTCAAATAACTCCTTACACTGTGAGGAAATCCCTGGTGTTGATAGTTGACAGGGTGTTAATGTCATTAACATTCTGTCAGCTCTACTTGTCAATGTGTTAATGGTGCTCCTGCTGTTCAGTCACTCTCTGTCCTCCAGTTGGGGAAATTATTTAGCTAGCAGTCAATCAAAAGCTAAGCTGATTTTGGGCAACAGACAGCCCTGCCATTGACAAAATCTCTGTGAGTACATGTGGTGAGAAAGTTGTCAACAGGATATAAGCAGTAAGGTCAACATTGTGATTAATGTTCTTTTTTTAAAAAAGACAGTTTAAGATAGTAAGGATAGAACATAACATATTGTAAAAGCCCAAGAAGCCCTTTTTTAAAGAATGGGTTTCTTTCCTGTCTGAAAAATCAGGGTACAGTAAGTAAAATAATGGAAAGAAAGAAAGGAAGGAAGGAAGGAAGGAAGGAAGGAAGGAAGAAAAGAGAGGGAAGGGGAGGGGAGAGGAGAGGAGAAGAGAATAAAGCTGTTAGGGGTCAGAACATAATATCCCAAAGTATGGTACCTCAGAATGCTGAGTATTATGAGCTGAAAAAAACTAGGAGGAGCACAGAAGCCAGAAGGCCTCTCTGACCTTTTCATGCATTCCTTCTTGGAAGTGGACCATGTTAAGCAGAATTCCCCTCCTGTCAAGCCATGAAATCTAGGAAGATTACTCTCTGAGCAACACTCACTCCACTGAAGATTCATGTGATAGGTGTTCTACCCAATACCCAGGGGAGAAGAGGGATGAAATGTCATACAGAGACATAGGAAAGAATTTTGTTGAATGAGTTCTTCCCTGTTTATTAACATTAGATCATACTATTATTTGACCAATCATTTTTCTCCATAATTATCCACTTCTTTCATAAAATGTCACACAAAAATAAAGTTTTCACTGGAGTCTTCATCATGTTAAATTTTGGTTAAATAAACTTGGTAGGCTTTTGTCTTGTTAATCTGTCTTTTGCTGTAGGTGATGCTAGCTGTTAATTTTGTGACTAGCAAGGGAAAGATAGTGTATTTTCTTACCTACAAAAGAGAAATATTCATAGTCACACCTACTAGCTAAGAAGAAAAAAGCTGGAATGTTGGATATAATGTCAGTGTTATATACATATCAAGTCAAAAAGGAGACCTAAGATGGCAAGGAGACCATTTATAGTGCTCCCTATCACCTCTCAACATGGATTATTGTTCAAAGAGCAGAAACCTCATTCCACCAATATTTACAACAGGTGACAAATACAGACATGAACTACAGAATCTCAGATATCTAAAGTAAAAAAGAGATTGGGGGCCCGGAATTTAGCTCAGTGGTTCTGGCACCTGCCTTGCAAGCACAAGGTCCTGAGTTCGATCCCCTGTGCCAAAAAAAAAAAAAAAAAAAAAAAAAAGAGATGACCTTTAAAAATGAATGAATTAAGAACATAGGACTTTAGGAAATAATTTTGTGAGTTATTGATGTTACCCCAACACAACTTTACCTCACTACCATGGCAAAAGGATATCTGGTCAGTTTTATCATCAGACACAGGAAAGATTCCTCATTTAATAAATGGGAAACATTTTGTAAAAGATCGAGGAGGTAAAATTAGACACTGGGAAATAGTACACATTCAATAAGTTAGAGTGACAATTATTAACATTACTAAACAAAGTAAGTAAAGGGCTGGAGATTTAGCTCAGTGGTTCTGCCACCTGCCTTGCAAGCGCAAGGTTCTGAGTTCGTTCACCGGGACAAAAAAAAAAAAAAAAAAAAGTAAAGGTTTTGTTTCGGTTCACTATACAACTGAGCTAAAATCTTCCAATAGTGGGATTGTGATGAACATATTGGCATGAAAAACATAGATGGATCTCGATTTACAGTTTGATTTACAATTTTTCAATTGTATGATGATGCAAAAATTTGTACACGGATATATATTCAGTGGAAACTGCACTTTGAATTTTTAAACAATCTTTTTCTGGGCAAACAATATTTGATACTACAGATATTCCTCGTTTAACAACATACCTGTTTAAAGACTACTCATACTAACGACCAAGGTGCTCTGTTTGAACTTACCATCTGCCATTCAGACTTACGACTTGACTTTGTTTGGTACAGTTCTATATATCTTATTTATAGAGCCTCAATGTCTTTTTTTTGGTACAGTATACTTTATACAGTATAGTAATTTTTGCTGATTGTACTGTACAGTACATTTCTGTAGTTTTATGTTGTTATACATCACAGTACTGAATGTAAGAGTTATGCAAATAAAAGCAATGTCATCAAATTGGAGTTTCCTTCCACCATTCTTTGTTCTGAATATTGTAATGTAGGTACTATATATAGCTCCTCATTTAGGACCAATTGATTTAACATAACCTAGTCATAGGAATGGAAATGCATAATTAAACAGGGATGTCTGTATCTCTTTTGCAATGCTGGATGGCCTCAGCTCCCTGTCAGCCAGGTAATTAAAAGGCTTATCCCTGTCTGTCCCCACAAAACCTCATGCACTCAGAGGTGGAGCTTTTGGGAATGACTGGATTAGTGTGTGATTCATTTAACATAGTTCTGGGTGTAGATGAAAGATTTACTGTAGAGGGAAGTCACACCCTGTGTGGGGGTGGCACCAACCAATAAGCCTGTAACCTGGGTGGAATAAAAAGGGAAAGAAGAAAGTCTCACTGTTTCCTGCTTGTCATGCCATGGAATCTTTTTCCCCTGTCATGTCACCCTACTTTGGAGCCAGCTGACTATGAACTAAAACCTCTGCAAACTGAGCTAAAATAAACGTCTCCTCCTTTAACATGTAGCTGTTGGGTATTTTGTCCCAGCAAGAAGAAATTATCTAAGACAAAAGGTAAGTAACCCATATTCTCCAGTATACTGTGTTGCCAGTGTTTTTTGGACACAGCTACTCAATAAGTTACATGAGATATTCAATACTTAGCAAAATAAGCTTATTGAATGATTTAGCCAACTGTAGACTAATGTAATTATTTTGCCCATGTTTAAAGTAGGCTTGGTTAAGCTATGATGTTTGGTAGGTTAGATGTTTTATATATTTTCAGTGTATAACATTTTTATAGTTTTATTTAGATGTAACCTCATCTTATGGTGAGGAAGATCTGACTAAGAATGTAGTTCTATCAAAAAATCAGGATAAAAAAAAATCAAGATAATAGCACTAATTCCATCACATGGTTATCCTGATTTTTGAACAATGTGTGTTTTAGTATATATAGTGTTATATCCAATGTAAATCATCCCCTTTAATTCTAGCACCTCTGTCTTGTGAATTATGCAAGGGTTTCTCCCTTTTGTTGCTGTTTTGTAATCCTATGAAATTAGTTCTGTTTTGCCATTTCCATTCACGGGGTGTAGGAAATGTTATCTCTAAATAATGTCACCTTCTTGTTTTTGTCTGTTCTTGCTGTTAATAACAAAAATGCCTTGGGCTAAGTAATTTATAAATAATAGAAATTTCTCAAAGTTCTGGAAACTCGGGAGTCCAGCATCAAGGTACCAGCAGATTCAGTGCCTGGTGAGAATGGGTTATGATTTCCTGCTGTGACTTCACATGGCAAAGGGGTTAAAGGGGGGCTGATCCCTTTCTCTCTAGTTCTTTTATAAAGCATTAATTACATCCAGGAGGGCAGAGCCCTCATAGGCCAATCACCTCCTAAAAGCCCTGTGCTTTTATACTGTTATACTGGAGATTAAATTTTATATAAATTTTGGAGGGGACTTGACATATTGAGTGTTTAAAGCTGAAGAAATCTAAGGTAAACCATAGAGGCAGAAGGATCCCTCAAATCTTTCCACCCTCTCTCACCTGAAGTGGGTCATAGAAACTAGAATTTCTCTCAACTGCTCTTTCCAGAAGCAAGCCATAAAACCTAGGCAGGTTATTCTGTGACATTTCTCCTGCCTTCTGTGCCATGTGACACATGGAAGGAATATCACATGAAGAATCCAAAAATTATGTGAAAAAACATCTTGCTAAATCTTCCCTCCTCATCCTGTTTATTACCATTAGATCCTATCCTTTCGTATTCCAATCATACTTCTGCACAGCTGTTCATAAAAACACATCATCTTCTCATTTCTTTTGGTCTTCATATATAAAGGCTCCCATGTCATGTAAAAGTAGAACTAAAAAAATTTACCTGTTTTCTTTTATTAGTCTCCTTATAGGTACACTAGCCATAAACCTTACAATGGTTGAGGAAAGAAATCTTTTCTCCTTTACATTATCTTTTCTTTTGAGTCACAATAAACAACCAATTTTGCGTAGAAAAAGGGAGACAAAAGTCATAAATGCCCTTTTAAAATCACTGGCTTCTGGAGGCTGAAAATACTCAGGACAAATTCATTCATAGGAAAGCTTGTTTCTGTCTCTCTCTCTCTTTCTCTCTCTCTCTCTCCTTTTGACATTTATTTTAAAAGCTGTGGATCATCACCTCTAAAACTGATTACACCATTTTTGCCAGCATGCTCTACAAAGGTGATTCACTGTTTCTTAAGCTCCTGAGATTTGTGTGATGAAAAATTTTGTAACTACAACCACAGTTTACCACTGCTTAACAATATCCTTTTTGACGTGATAAGTAAAAGAAGATGCTTGGACTAGGTAATCACCATTGTCTCTAGTTATAATATCATGTGACTCAACACATTTACAGAATGCCTATACTATTCTAGGTGATGGGCATTTGGTAATTAACAAAGCAAATATAATCTTTGCTATGGAGACAGTAAAGCAGACAGCATGTAAATGACAGACTCTCAGAAGATTAAGGCCAAATTTTCTACTGTGTGCACTGCTGTATTTTCATGGTCTGTCAATGCTTAGCAAACCTAAGCATTCCATAAATATTGGGAAAGAGTAAAGGTGAATGTAAGATGCTAATGGAAAGAGCTTAACTAGAAAATTTCATGAAGATTCAAAGTGCATATTCAACTGCCCTGTGGCCATCATGCCCCTGCTGCTAAACATAGCCCTGTTGCCATTTTCAAAGCCCAAAGGCTATAGGCATTCTATTCACTTTTTGAACTCACAGTCCTTATAGAAAGATTATAGTAGGTAAGCAGATAAGGTTACTTTCAAGACAAATTACTCTCATACTTATGCCTGTAGTTATTCAATTTAAAGGGCCAGTGACCTGAAGCAGAACAATTTATTGGCAGAAAATAAAAACATTGGAAAGATCATCCAGTAAAAAAAAAAAAAACCTATACTAGAAATGAAAACATGATTCTAATATGAAACAGGATCAATTATACCACCATACGAATTTTCTTCTCTGTTTGAACAGCCAGAGGGTAAAGAAAATATTAAGTAGGCATGAGAACGCACATAACATACATGTGATGATTATGTACTTTGTCTGTCTCTTTCTGGAAGCCTGAAATTCTCATTGGGTGCCAAAGCAGTCTTCCAAAACAAAAATAATCTGAGCTCTAGTTTTATTGTATAATTCATTAAATTTTAGTTTTGAACCAACTCAACTCAATATTCTAAATTTTTCTCTGAAATAAACTGCCTTTTATTTTTATTTTATTTTTTTTTTAAATAGGATACGTGAAGTAACAGCCCCGTACATTTTAATGTAGTTTTCAATCCCCCTGTGGACAAAGAGTCACACTTTGGTGCCACTTAAATGAAAAACAGTCATTCCAATATTCCTACTCATGAAAGTACTCAATAGCACTAACGGGCCACACCAAAAATAGTATTAATGCACCAAAGCACTGCAAGTGAAAGATAATTATTTTGATAGAAATCTAAGTTGTAATTCTCAAGTAATATGGGCTCAGCAATATAACTTACAAGATAGGTGGGAAAGAAAGCATATCAGAGAAGAAAAAGGCAATAAGTTTAACCTTGAAACAAGGTGATTCCCATATACTTGTTGCAGGAATTTACTTATTATCAGATAAAGAATTTATAGTATTAATTCCCTCTGGAGTTATAAAATAGTGAATCAATCTGAAGTTCAAGATACTTATTTAAACTTACAGGAGGAAGATATGGCTATTAGCTATAATATAGTTTATATTTAGACACCAGCTTTAACAGTAAATAATTCAAGCTAAATGCTATTTTTCAAGTTCTCCTTTTATATATTTTTGTAATTTATGTGCATATACTCCATGTTAACTGGGATATCAGAATGTTTATTTAGCACGAAATGCTTACTTTCTTACACATTGAAATATATACTTACTGATCACTTCATCTATCTATTCATCCACATATCTGCTTATCTTTCATAGTCCTCTCAGTTTTCTGATATTATCCATTCTCTGATTGCCCTTAAAAACCATATGTGCTCTTGGAAAATGTATGAGCACACACATAAAAAAAAAAATTCTCAGAGAAAAAAGAAAAAACTTCTAATGCTGATCATTTCAAGTATTTGGTTACAAAGAAGATTATTTTGTTTTGTTTTAGGTCTAATCAAACCTCATAAGACTTACCTTATATATCTTCTGGGAATTCAGATGAAATTCACTGAGAAATGGCAATTTTTCTGATCTGATTGTACTCTTGCCTATTCTACTTAGTTCAAAACATCAGGAAACAAAATTTATGTTGCTAATATAAAAACAGCATACACACGAATTCATGTAGATAGTATTATAGACTAGCAAGTCTAAAATTAACCACACAGTAAACAGGTAGATAGACACAAAGACGAACAAGTAAACAAAATGCTTAAATAAAGGATATTGTCATCTTTTCCACAAACTTATCATGTTGATTTTCTGCTTCGGGGAATTTCTTGATGTCACGTTCCAGATGAACAATTTGTTGTTCCATGGCTGCAAGGTTGCTCTTGAGGATTTGAGCTGAAACTAAAGAACAGTGTGCAAAACATTTAGAATAGTTGACCAGGTGCCGCATGGAACAACCAAAAACAGTATCAGTTAAAGTACTTTTTTAATGTAGAGAATAGTTCCATGAAGTTAATTCATATTTTTCTGAATTACTGCTCATAAAAATTCTACTTTCCATGAAATAAAAATGTGTATTATAATATACCAAACCATCATGTTTAATATGGGAATGTCACCATTTTACTCAGCCATTAGTTCAAATAAATCCATCCCCATTTAATTTTTTTTTTTTTTTTTTATTGGGGATCAAACTCCGGCGGGTGGCAGAACCACTGAGCTAAATCCCTGGCCCTCCACTTAAATTTGATGGAATTCCTAATATTTCATTCTTTAAAATCTAATTTGAAGATTAAAGAGAAACTAAGGTTCAAAAAAACCTTATTAATGCATTTTCTTGGCTCTATATATGATTCAAGACTAAATTACTTAAAAGAATCAAATACTTTTCTTTTAGTGCCATACCCTGAATTTCATAAACTAACACCTATGGTAAAGCTTAAATCTTTAGTAGTTTTCATAGTCAACAGAGATATGCAAAATAACTATTGGTGCAGAAAGAGAATTTAAAGCAAATGCGGTGAACACACAGGCATATACACACCCACAAAGCTTTAGCGTGCCCTCAAACGCAGTTGCTTTAATTTCAAACATTAGTTGCTTTAATTACCCCAACATACTTTGCATTTTTCTCTCATGGACAACTAATAATTTTAAGTATTGTATACCAACTACTCCTAAATACAGGCACACTTTCCAGATCTCTCATGGTGCCTTTTTTCACAGTGCTACTTAAAAAAAAATGACTATTTTACAGATATTCTATTACTGCATGACTGCTAATTATATACAAAAACACTTCTATCTATATCAACAGTAGAAGTGTTTTCAGATCAACAGTATCTCACAGAATTCCAGTTGTAGAAACAAAGTGTTACAACACGATAGGTGGCCTGTAACATTGGTTTTTAAAGTCAGGCCTCTGAAATACCATGCTTTTCATTAAAGTTATAGAACACAAATGGAAAAATATTACAATTGCTTTTTTATAAATACATTTTGTCTCATTCAAAGACAATATAAACATCAGAATAAAAAATTCCAGAGACGGACAAAATCAACCCCCTGGCAAATTTCAATCAGACTGTTCTGACACAAATTCATCACACTGACACAAAACTTCATAACTCAACAAGAAGAAATCACCTGAAATATACATTTAAGTTCAAGAGAGTGAAAATCAAACACTAACAGTAAAGACTATTTTTTTCTATTAATCTGTCAGTTTAAATATCTCTGTTCAATTTTGTTCTGTTTCTTCAGATCTGACAACCTTAGAAATTATTCTTTATTGGAGAACTCTAAGAGAGTTTTGTTTCAGCAAAAATTTGCAAATGGTTCAGCAATCTCCCCTTGTTTTAATTAAAAGGATAAATTTGTAAATGAACAAAGTATTTTTCTCTGATTTCGAAATTGAATTTTTTTACTTAGAATTTCCTTGTTTATTTTCACTAGTTATTCAATAGTTTGGGTTTTTTTTCCTTCATTATTTGCTTGACTGAAAAACTAGAGCTATGAATTAACTACTAGCTTGTGTCATTCAGCTTCCATGGACATCAAGGGGTTCAAGACACACTATCCCAAAATATGGCACCTTGGAATATTCAGTATTTTAATCTGAAGTAGGTTATAAAACCCTCATGTGAGATGTGTGTCCTATTTACTCCACTTAAGAGTATTGCCTCAATGTGCATCCACGTAGCTATGAATGTCTCTAATTTCTCATTTTTTTATGCCTGAGTAGTACATTTTATTAAAAAACCACATTTCCTCATCCAGTTTCCAGTTGATGAGCAATTGGGCTGATTCCAAGTTTTAGCCATTACAAATTGTGCTGATATGAAGAGGGGTGCACATATATCACTGCAGTATGATTTGTTTAATTCTTTGGGGAAGATACCCAGCAGGGGGACAGCTGGGTCAAATGAGATTTCCAATCTTAGTTCTTTGAGGTATCTCCAAACTGATTTCCACAGTGGTTGCACCAGTCTACACTCCCACCAGCAGTGGAGCAGTGCTCCTCTTTCCCCATGGCTCCACCAGCATTTATTATTGGTTGACTGCATGACAGCAGCCATTCTTTCTGGGCTGAGGTGGAATCTCAGCATTGTTTGCATTTGCATCTCTCCAATGACCAGTGATGTTGAACATATTTTCATATGTTAATTTGCTATTTCTACTTTTTTGTCTGAGAAATGTCTGTTCATTTCAGCTGCCCATTTTTGGATTGGGTCTTTAAATTTGGGAGGAGTTGTTTATAGATTCTAGATAGTAGACCTTTGTCTGAGGAACAGCAGGTAAAAATGTTTCCCCACATTGTGGGTTGTTTCTTCACAATGTTGGTGGTTTCTCTTGCTGTGCAAAAGCTTTTTTCTTTTTTTTTTTTGTACCGGGGAGCAAACTCGGGTCCCTGTGCTTGCAAGCCAGGTGGTGGAACCACTAAGCTAAATTCCCGGCCCTGTGCAGAAGCTTTTAAATAAGAAGAGAACCCCCCCCCCCAAAAAAGAGAGAGAGATCCCACTTACTGATTGTTTGTGCTAGTTCACGGGCAACTGAGGTTTTGTTCATAAAATCTTTTCCTACACCAATGTCTTCAAGAGTTCTACCTAACCTCTGTTCCAACCGGTTCAACGTTTGTATTTTAATATTTAGATCTTTAATCCATTTTGATTTTAGTTTAGTGCATGGTGAGAGATATAGTTCTGGTTTTAATCTTTGGCAAGTTGAAACCCAATTTTTCCAGCACCACTTATTAAAAAGGCTATCTTTCCTTAGGTGAGGGTGCTTGGCTCCTTTGTCGAAAACGAGGTGGCTGAGTGTGCCTGGAGTTGTTTCTGCATCTTCTAATCTGTTCCACTGGTCCTCCGGTCTGTTGCTTTGGCAGTACCATGCTGTTTTTATCACAGTAGCTTTGTACTATAGCTTCAACTTGGGGGTTGTGATACCCTCTGCCTTGTCTCTGTTGCCTAGAATTGCTTTTGCTATGCTAGCTCTCCTCTTGTTCCAAATGAATTTTTGGATTTTTTCTCAGGGTCCATAAAGTATGCTGCTGGAATTTCAATTGGGATTGTATTGAAACTATATAGCAGTGTTGGAAGTATGGCCATTTTCACTATGTTGATTCTTACTACCCAGGAGCAAAGGATGTTTTTCCATTTTCTGATATCCTCTTCAATCTCTCTTTTCAGAGTACTATAGTTGTCAGAGAAGAGGTCTTTGATTTCTTTTGTTAGGTTGATTCCTAGGTATTTCAGTTTTTTGGATGCTATTGTGAAAGGAATTATTTGCCCTATTTCTCTCTTGGTGAGTCTGTGTTCGTGTAGAGGAAAGCTATTATTGATTTTTGGGTTGACCCTGTATCCAGCTCCTCTACTGAATTTGGTTATTAAGTCTAGAAGACTTTTGGTGGAGGTCTTGGGGTCTTCCATATAGAGTATCATGGCATCTGCAAATGCTGACAGTTTGACTTCTTCATTTACCATATTTATTCTTTTTTTTTTCTTTCTCTTGTCTAATTGCTGTGGCTAATGTTTCCAAAACTATATTAAACAAGAGCTGTGATAGTGGACATACTTGTCTTTTTCCTGATTTTGGTGTGAAGGATTTCAGAGTTTGACTATTTAGTATGATATTGGTTGTTGGTTTTTCATAGATAGCTTTTATCAGATTGAGGTAGAGACCGTTCGTTCCAATTTTTTGTACGGTTTTTATCATAAATGCATGCTGGATTTTGTCAACTGCTTTTTCTGCATCTATTGAGATGATCATATGGCTTTTGTCCTTGGCTCTATTAATATAGTGTATTACATTTATTGCTTAGCATATGTTGAACCATCCCTGCATCCCTGGGATGAATCCCACTTGGACAGAGTGTATGATCTTCTTGATGATCTTCTGCATTCTATTTGCCAGTATCTTATTGAGGATTTTTCCATCTATGTTCATTACTGAGACTGGCCTGTAGTTCTCTTTTTCAGTTGGGTCTTTCTCTGCTTTGGGGATCAAGGTGATGCTTGCTTCCAGGAAAGTATTTGGGAGTATTGCTTCCCATTCAATTTCATTGCAGAGTTTAAACATTAGAGTCAGGAGTTCCTCTCTGAATGTCTTGTAGAATTCAGCAGTGAAGCCATTAGGACCCGGGCTTTTCTTAGTTGATAAGTTTTTAATTACATTTTCAATTTCATTTATTGATACTGGGTTGTTTAGAATTTTTAGGTCTTCTTTGTTCAACTTTGGTAATTCATACGTATCTAGGAATCTCTCCATTTCTTCTGTGTTTTCCATCTTATTGGTATATTGGTTCTCGAAGTAGGTATTGATGATCCTTTAGATTTCTGCTGGGTCTGTTGTAACTTCATCCTTTTCATTCCTAATTGCATGGATGTGGCCCTTTTCTTTCATGTTTTTGCTAAGATTGGTTAAGGGTTTGTTAATTTCGTTTATTCTTTTGAAAAAACAACTCTTGCTTCATTGATTTTTTTGTATCATTCTCATACTCTCCATTGCATTGTTTTCTGCTCTGATCTTTATAATTTCCTCCCTTATATGAATGAGGTTTGGGTTTCTCCTGCTCTTCTTTTTCTAGAAGCTAGAGGTTCAGCATCAGGTTGTTCAATTGGGCTCGCTCTGTTTTCCTGATATGACTATTCACTGGTATGAATTTCCCTCATAAGACTGCTTTCATTGTGTCCCATAGATTCTGATATGTTGTACTGTCATTGTCATTTAATTGTAGGAACTATCTGATTTCTTCTTTAATTTCCTTTGGACCCACTGGTTATTCAGAAGTGTGTTGTTCAATTTCCATGTGTTTATGAAATTCATGTGGTTGCTTTTGCTATTGATCTCCAATTTTATAACCCTGTAGTTTGATAATATACAGGGGATAACTTCAATTCCTTTGTACTTACTTAAACATGTTCTATGAGCGAGTATGTGGTCTATTTTGGAGAACGATCCATGTGCAGCTGAAAAGAATATGTATTCTGATTTTGTGGGGTCAAACACTCTGTAAACATGTGTTAAGTTCATTTTTTCAAGAGTTTGATTGAATTCTAGTACCTTGTTATTTTTGTCTAGTTGTTTTATTTGTGACAGTGGGATATTGAGGTCTCCCTCTACTATTGCATTAGTGCTTATTTGATTTTTCATGTCCATTACTATTTGTTTTATATAGTTGGGGGCACAAGTGTTTGGTGCATAGACATTTATGATTGTCATCTCTTCCTGTTGGATTGTGCCCTTTACAAGGATGTAGTGTTCTTCTTTGTCTCTCTTAATCAGTGTTGGTTTGAAATCTACTTGATCTGCAAAGAGGATAGCTGCTCCTGCTTTTTTTAGGGTTCCAGTCACATGGAGTATTGTTTTCCACCCTTTAACTTTCAGTCTATGAGTTTCCTTTTGAATGAAGTGTGTTTCTTGTATGCAGCATACTGTTGGATCTTGCTTCGTGACCCATTCTGCCAGTCCAGTTCTTTTGATTGGTAAATTGAGACCAATAACATTGATGGTTATAACTGATACATATTGACTTATCCTTGTCATGACTTTTTCTTCTTGTTGGATTCTCCCCATTTGCATTTAATTTCTTGTCATGCTCAATGGATTCATTCTGCTGGGCTTCCTGGGGTTTTGATCCTCATTGTCTTTTCCTAAGATATTGTCTAAAATTATTTGGAGCACTCGTTTCGTATTCATGAAGTTCCTAAGGTGCTCTTTGTCATGAAAGTATCTTATTTCTCCATCAATTTTGAAAGATAGCTTTGCAGGCTACATCAATCTGGGTTGGAGGCTGTTTTACTTTAGGGCTTGAAATACATCACTCCAAGCTCTTCCTGCCTCGAGGGTTTGCATTGAGAAGTCTGCTGTGATTCTGATGGGCTTTCCCTTGTATGTGATTTGCTTCTTTTCTCTAATTGCTTGTAGAATTTTGTTCGTCTGTTGAGTTTCTGGAATCTTAACTATTATATAACTATGTGTAGATTTTTTTTGATCAAGGCTAGTTGCAGTGCTATATGCCTCAATTACCCCTATGTCAAGTTCTTTTCCCCTCCTTGGGAAGTTTTTTGCCATCACTTCTGTGAACAGTTTTTTTATGTTATCTGCACTCTGTCATGTTTCTTCATTGATTCCGATTAGTCTTGTTATTTTTCTTTGCATGGTCTAGTAGCTGCTGGATTGATTTCTCGTGGTTCCTTACTATTATAAAGACATTTTTCTTTTCCTGGTCACTAATTGCAATCTTATATTCTGTATCTGAAATTCTGTCCTCACATTGGCCCATTCTGTTGTATAAACTTTCAATGGAGTTTTTAATCTCCCAGAAATCTGTTTGCATCTCTTTTATGGATTCCATTTGTTTCCTATGTTGGGATTCCATCATGTACCACAGCTCCTCTATTTTTTTATCTTTGTCCTCTCTAGATTTATTAATCATGTCTTGCACTATGGGCACAATTTCTGGTGTTATCTGAGAACTTATTTCTGATTTCATTTTTTCTAGATCCTGTTTTGTTGCCAGTTCATGGAGTCCAGGTTATTGAGTATCAGATTGTTCCATCTCATTTCCCTTTGGGGTTGCTTTAGGTGATTTGGCAGAATGGTTTTGAGACTTGTTTATGTGTCTTCCCATTTCAATGGCCGGAGGGGGGTGGCACTGCCAAGGCTCTCCTCCTGGGCTCTGGAGGCAGCTGTGCTCCTTGGCACTGGTGGCAGTGGTATGGTGGCCTGGAAGGCTCACCTCCTCAGCGTGCCTGTGCTCCTCCGCATGGGGGGTATATGCTCCTTTCATGTTTCATTATTCTTCTATTTAATCCTACTTTCTTTTTTTTTGGTACTGGGGATCGAACTCCGGTCCTTGCGCTTGCGAGGCAGGTGGTAGAACCACTAAGCTACATCCCTGGACTTCCTTTTTTTTTTGGTACCAGGAATTAAATTCAGCATCTTGCGCTTGCCAGGTGGGCATGGACATCCTACTTTCTAACACAAAAATTCTACTGTCCATGTGCCACCAAGAATAAAAGAAGGAAACCTCTGCACCTGCGACCTCCACTATGGCCTGATTTCATTTAATATTGGCCTTCTTTCTAATCACAAAAATGAAACTTGTGTTTTCTGTTTGTAAGTTTTACAAGGTACATGGAATTTCATGTCTGGGAAGCAGTGACAATTATACTAATGAACAGCCAATGAGTTATAAATATTAGCAAGTTTTAAATTTTAAAGAATATTATTGGAGTGTTCACTTCAGTAACACATATACTAAAAGAATATTATTGGAAACTAAAACCTGCACAATAGTTTTTTATCATCCTGGAGACTTTTTAAAGTAATTATTTTGTTTTTTTCTTTTTTTTGGTACTGGGGATTGAACTCAGGGCCTTGCTCTTGAGAGGCAGGCGGAGGAGCCACTGAGCTAAATCCCTAGCACTAAAAGTAATTATTTTGACTTTATAGATATTTCTAAAAGATAATAAAAGAATTAACATGTGTTTACCTGCCTGATCATTTGTCTTGAATATATTTGTTTCAATTTTAAAAAGTTGGGAGTCTATTAGCTCTTGGCCTTCCTTACTTTTAATAGTCATTAACAGTATATGTGTATGCATGTGTGTTGTGTTTGTGTGTGTGGGAGAGAGAGAGAGGAAAGGAGAAAAGAGACAGAGAAAGAGAGAGAGAGACAGGAACAGGAAGAGAGAGACTGCAACAATAAAATAAAAGGGGTGAAGAGAAATATTTTTATTGGAGGTGGCAGAAAGAGGGGGGATATGAAACTCTGAGAATATTTTGAGTACTAGAGTGGCTTATGAATGCTTGCCTTCTGCATAGCTTTGGCCTCAGGGTATATTTTTGTGCTTGTCATTATATTTGTTCACTAGTATAAATTAGGGAGTCTTTAATGACAGTACAAACATTTCCTATCTGAGTAAATTCCCACTACAGGCATTTTAAATGACTGATTAGTCAGTCTGGTGGCACTTTAATTTTTCTCTCTCACTTCATTTTTTACATCTGCTATTGCATTATTGAATCTGAATTATAACACTAAAAATTAAATTATAGCTATTGGGTTTTTATTATGGCTTTCTTTCATGTACTCCATAAATAACCTTTAAAGTTAGTATACACTCGAGTTATATGTTGGGGAAACTTTCCCCACAAATCTTATTTATCTACTTGCTTCAGTTGAAAAATATACATGTACTTTTTCTTCCGCTTCAAGGAAATATATGATAGTGGGCTGATCTTCATTCCAGACATTTTAAGTGACAAACTTTCTCTAATCCATGATTTTAAGAAGAGTAAGTATAAAATAAATATAAGTGAGATGTTGAATGAGAAGACTCTTCAATTACATAGTAGGTAAGAGAATTAATATGCATTAAAGTGAAATACACACATAGACACATGCAGGGCTCTTGTAACTTTCTCTAGACTATTCAGAATGTGTAATTTATGTAAATATAAAAGCTTTTCAAGAAACTTATGGATTTTTTTCTCTGGATTAAATATTTCTGTTAATTTTAACTATTTAAAAAGTAACAGCACTTCTTACATCTTTCCTCTTGAAAGACCAAGTACAAATTTACTTTTTAAGTCTGTATGTGAATAGGCCCAAATATCATTGTAAACATTCTCTAATTTCCCTTAACTGAAGACATTTAGTTGTCAAATTCCTATCAGCTGAGGGACATACCATTAAAGTGACTCATCCAGAAGGCATATATAAAAAAGAAAAATATTATAAGTACCTTGAACAACAGGCACTGTTGTTTTCTTTCTTAAGGGCATTTATAAGTTAATAGTTTCATTTTGTATGAGTGTTATACACAGAAATGAAGCAAATGTGTTTATACAATAAAAATATCAAAAGCTCCTCACTATGTGCTTCTTTGGCCTCTAAAGATAAGAAATCCCTATAGTGAAAAAAAATTGTTAGAAAATGGCTCATTTTTAAAAGGAAAAATTTGTTTAGAAATTTATCTTAACAGAACATGCAACTGACCTAGCATTCCTTAAACTTAGAAATATGCACCATGGGCGGGGGATGAAATTCAGTAGTATAAAACTTACCTAGCATGCATAAGGCCCTGGGTTAAATCCCTAGCACCACTAAAAGGATAAAAATAAATAAAAAATAATAATAATAATCTGCAATTTTTTTTTGTATTAAATTCTTTTATTGGTACATTGTAGGTATACAACACAATTACATTTCTCATTGGGAATTGTACCTTTATATAATGCATCTTGGTTCTTATTTTTTCCCCATTCCTAGCCCTCCCTTCACGCCCTCCACCCTTCCCTATTTACAAAGACTTTATTTCCATTATAATCTGCAATTTTTAAAATGGGTCTCCTTGGGCCGGGGATTTAGTTCAGTGGTTTCGCCGCCTGCTGCGCAAGTGTAAGGACCCGAGTTCAATCCCCGGTACCAAAAAAAAAAAAAAAGAATAAAATGGGTCTCCAATATGTGTTCAAAAATACCATTATTTGTCCTTTTCACATGTGTTCTTGAGGATAAAGCATAGTTTTTTCTAAATTGGATTCATAGTATGGCCTGAACTGATGCTGAGAGGAGATGAATATCAATATGAAAAATGCATTTTCTTTTAACTCTAAATACTCACTCAGTACATTTGAACAACTGTGTTCATAGATTTGTAGAAGTTCTCATTTTGAAAACCTCAATCTGAATGCATTTAAAAAAAAATATAGAAATAGAGCTTCTAATGAAAAGGAAAGAAAATAAACTCAAGTAGTGGAAAGTATGGTTGAAGGACAGCAGGGTAGAGGAAGAGTAAGGGGACGTTTTAAAAAATCTCTAAATAATGATTTGCTATAAACAAATTCTGTAGCCTGACCATGGAACCAACAGTAGTGCACAGCTGCCCGTGAAGAATTGGACTCCCATCACCTGTTGTCTCTCCTGCTACTGTTATTCTGCCAGTAGCAAAGCTATGTGTGGATTTTAAAATCAAAGCTTGAAAAACAAACTGAAATTTTCCATTCTTGCTGACAGTCTTAGCTCAAGGGCAGGATTGGAAGTACATATGCAAGCTGGTGTTTCTAAAAGCTATGTTGGATACAGTCTTGTTGGACTAATTTGTTCTCATAGGAAGAACAAGATTCAACAGAGGAGAATCTTTATTAAACCTCATTTGTTTTCTTCACAATAAAAAATCCTCCACCCATGCACACCTCAAATTTTAATGGGTCAAGTGTTTATTGAGTGGAGATTGGGCTATGCTGAATTGTTCTCTCCTACAGAGTTTATTTAAATGGTTGAAATTATATTCTCATTAAAACAAGCTTTACAGGGCCAGAGATTTAGCTCAGTGGTTCTGCCGCATGCCTCGCAAGCACAAGGTCCCGAGTTTGATCCCCGGTACCAAAAAAAAAAAGCTTTACAGAACCTTCAAATGCTGATGAATCCTTTATTGCTATCCTATACTAATGTCTTTATTTGTCAACCCTATTTTATGTATTCTTCATCTTGGAATTAGAACACTAATGGCAAAAGTGAACATTGTCATCTGGGTATGGTGGCGCATGGCTATAATTTCACGAGTTCAAGACCAGCCTGGGCAACATAGTGAGTTTAAGGTCAGCCTGAACTACACAGTGAGACCCTATCTCAAAACAAGCAAAACGAACAATCAAATAAACAAAAAAGTAAACACTGTCAAAGATAGCTACTTAATATGACCATTGAAGGGCTTAAAATTAATGAGTAAAATTACAAAAAAATAAAGGTTATGAAAAATGTTGACTTGTTCCTTAAGACTGGAAGGTCAAAATCCTAGTTTGAGAAACCTGAAATTATAAGTTTATAAAAATTTGAATTGAGTATATGCTTGTATATATGTTCAATTTTGAAAAATTATAATTGAGTAAATATTATTTTAAAAATCACAAAACATATAGAAAGCAACTAACATTTAATACTGTCAACATTCTGATAAACCAGGTGTGATATAATGAGCACTATTTCACACCAGGAAAACTATCTACTTCTTTAATACGCATTCACAAATGCTTTTATTTGAGCAATCACTTAATGGTAAGTTTACTAATAAGCCCTCCTTACTTATGGTAATCCTCTACCTTCAATAATTTGTGAAGAAGAGTATATATATCAATAAATCATTTGAATAGATTTTTTTAAATGCTTTGTGGCAATAATTAAATATAAGTTGGTAGTGTCTTCATAAAGCTGTAATTTAAAAGAAAATATTAGCCTTCTTAGGTATATTTTTTGTGATCATGGCCAGATTTTTCATGAATGCTATTTCTGAATTCATCAGGGAAATTAAAATGATTACACAATCTGGCATCACTATTCTTGTACTGGACAGAGTTTTTCTAGAACAAGTTTAATGTGTGAAGTCCACAGGAATGTACAAATATGAAGTTATTACTTTTCATTTAAACTCAATGAAGTTATTGCAACATCAAAGACATTCTACTAAAGCCATAATAATGAAGCCAATGACGCCCGTTCTATATTAGTGCTGCCTGGATTACAAATTATTCTGTTAGATAGGAGGATTATAGGTCAGACAAAGATGCCTAGAAAGGTATATTAACCCCATGGTTGCATTTTCCTTATTCATTAATTGACCGTGAGTACTAACAGGATTCCTACATGCCCAGAAATAAGAGATTGGCAATGGAAATTAAAGCAAGTTGAGAAATGTAACTGTGATAATTTTCTAAATTCCTTCCCACTGATATCAGTCCATAAGTAAAGTAAGGCTTGATTAGTTATCACTTCATAAATCCACTATGCTTTAAATATTTTTGGCCACTAACCAAACAATGGATTACAAAACAGAGATGAGGTTTGAAAGGCAGGCAGAGCCTTCTAGGCCAGGAAAAAGAGTTTAGCCTTCTCCTAGAAGGTGTCAGCCTAAATGTAGTGGGAACACACCAAAGTGCTTTAAGCAGGAGTTGATTAAATTTATACTTTAAAAAAGAAAACTCTGTGAAAAATGGAGGGAGGGGTTCAGAGTGTAAATAGAGAGAACAGGAAACAGTTGTAGCTCAGACAGGAGATTATGGTGGCTTTGATTAGGATGATCACAGATGGCTGTGGTATATATTTTGGCAGTAGAGCTGACTGAATTTAAGGCAGATAAAATGTGAGGTAAAGAAGAGGAAGCTAATAAGAGTAACTCTTGGGTTCTTAAACATTGACATAAGAAACAGAAAATTTTGAAGGGGAGATTTCTAGGAAAAGATCAAATGTTCAGCCTTAGGCCTGCGAAGTTTCAAATGTCCAACATGTCCAAGTTAAGATTTCAAATAGGCAGTTAAATCCAGAGAACAGACTAGAGATCTAAGCTCAACACAGGAAACAGGAAGGCATTTATTTGCATACTGATCCCATTTTAGGATAGTTACATTGATCTATTATATTGCTATGACATAATTTAAACTACAGACTGTTTTCTGGGTATACAAATTGTTATGGCTTTCATCTAGATGTCCTCCCAAACCTCATGCACTCATAGGTGGGGAGTTTTGAAGGTGGCTGGTTTAGGCTGTGTGAATGTGGATTAAGGTTGTGATCCTGGATGTGATACTGACATTAAGGGTGTGGATAATGGTGGTGCCAATCAATAGGCTTATAACCTAGATGAAATATAAAGAGAAAGAAAGAAGGCAGACTGGAAGCTGCTACTTTTGCTGCTGCTGCTTGCTGCTTCCTGCCTTCTGCTTGCCTTGACATGAATAGCTTCTCCTCTGTGATGGCCTCTGCCATGCCTCCCTGCTTTGGAACTAGGTGACTATGGACTAAAAACTGTACAAAATGTGACCCAAAATAAACTTTTCCTCTTTTAACTTGTAGGTGTCAGGTATTTTGTCTCAGCAATGAGAAAAGTAAGACACAAATCTAGGTAATAATTCCTGTATCCCTGACTAATTTCAAATACAAACATTTCTAGATATCAGTTAAGGTCATTTTACTTTGGGCTATGCTTGTAATTTACTCATGCTTTTCTTCTTACTGTTCCTTTCTACCTGTCACTCAAAATTGCACAAGTACTATGGATATTGCTATTAAGACATTTTTCTTCCCCCAAAGTCTTATTGTTTAACTTCTCTTGAAACAAATGTTGCCAATAACAATTCTGGAGCTAATTACATTTGGGAGTGAAGGGATTTTATTAAATAAGAAAAAAACCCCTGCAAAATCCTGAGAATTATGAAAATAACAGAATTACTCCCAAAAGGAGGAGAAACTTGAAAAAACCTGATTGTTTTTTATTCATAAGGCACATGATTGGCACATTAACACTAGCACAAAGGGAAAAGGTTGAGGCTAGCTAGTCAAAGTACGTTTCATCCTTCTTTGGTCCCTCTTTGTCTCCAATTGCCTCTACTTTTGTTATTCAATAGTATGTCTTCTTCCTGGTTGTAGCTCTACAATTTTCTTTTACAGTATATACTTTTCTCACTTTCAGCGTTGTTTTTCTTGGAACAGTCACTGCAGTGAATCACTGAGTTCCTTCTTGGTGAGCAATTCTGCCCTGTATGTAATAAAGAATCTCTCCTTTTCAGAATCTTATCAACTTCAAAAGGTCTATCATCACCACATCAATTAGCCAGTTACATTTGCCATTGTAATCTCTAGGCTTTAGTATTCTAAAATAAAGGTATAGGGCTGGGAATTTAGCTCAGTGGTACCATGCCTGCTTCACAAGTGCAAGGTCCCGAGTTCGATCCCTGGTACCAAAAAAAAAAAAAAAACCCTAAAAACTAAAACCTGATTTTGTCATTGTAAGGGTTAAAACCATTCAGCAACCTAGATGTTGTGACAGAAAAAAATTGCTCTTTGTAGTCATACATATCTCTTTTTACTTCTTTCTCCACTATTTCTAGTGTGACTCAGGGCAAGTTACTTAACCTTTGTGAACTTTAGTTTCCTGATATGGGAAAAATAATTCTAACCTCATAAGGTAGTGAAGATAATTAAATGAAGTAATATATATGCAGTACTTATAGAAGCACATTATAAAACTAGACAAATTTTTTGTGTGTGCAAAAGTGAGTGCTCTAGTTATCTACAGAAGATTCCTTCAACATGCGACTTCTATCTCTCTTTAATTTTCATTTAATGCTTTTCTTCCACATTTCTTAAATGTCACAATTGGCAATACAGAACTACTAGTCTCTTTCCTGTCTCCCTCCCTTGGTAGATACTTCCTTTGCTTGGAATACATTTTCCTTTCTTCTGCCATTTAAACTTTCATTCTTCTTTAGTTCAACTTTTCAGCTTTTCATGGTCCTTGAGATATAACTCCATTCTCAATGATCCCATAGTACTTTACTCTTGATTCTTAGAGAATTTCTTCACTTGCATTCTAATAGTTCACAGCTCCTTCTCGCATGAGAATTGTAGTTCCTTGAAACTACAGACTAAAAATAATTTATGGGCTGGAGACACAGCTTACTGGCAGAGTGCTTATCTACCATGCATGAGGCCTTGAGTTCAATTCACAACAGACAAAAAAAAAAAAAAAAAGAAAGAAAAAATTGAAAAAAATGAAAATTTAAATCTTTCTGTTCTCGGTATTTAACACTATATCTACCATACAGTAAATCGTTAATAACTTTATGTGAACAGAGATATCTTTCTTGCATTTATTCAATTAATAAACATTTTTTGGAGGTATAGACCCCCTTGCACTTCTGAGGATACAGTTATAGAACTAACATACATAGCTAAAAGGAAAACAATAAATTATTTTCCAGAAAAGGATTAGCCACTTAAGAGGCTTACAAATGCTTACAACCTTTGACATAGTAATACTAGCTATAAATTTTTCAAGAAAAAGCTTTCTGAAAAAGAAACCAGGATTTGTTTTGCCAAAAAAATCCAGTATATTTTTAGTTATACATAAAAGACATAAACTAGATTACCAATAAGAGAATAACTGCATAAAAACTATAGCACAATGATATGAATTATTATATAGATTTTAATGTGAAATTTATGAAAAATTTTAGTAACATAGAAAATGAATTGTGATTTCATGCCAAATGAAAAAACTGTCACATAAAAGTATATACCACTATGATCTTAACTGTGAATACACTTTGTTTCTTTTTTTTTTTTTTTTTTTGGTACCAGGGATCAAACTCGGGTCCTTGAGCTTGCCAGGCAGGCGACAGAACCACTGAGCTAAATCCCTGGCCCCATTTTGTTTCTAATAAGCTCTGTTAATGAACAGAAACTCTCTAAGTTTGAATAGTACCCCCATATTATTCACATATATGCTCATTCTATATGGTATAGTAGTGATGGTGAACCTTTTAGGGCTTTCAAAATAAATATCTGAAATATGTTTTCAGAATACTCACCCTATTAAAAAAGTTATTGAAAAGTCCTTTCACAATGAAAAAATAAGGAATAAAACACAAAGGACTATAGATACTTTTATATAATTTAAACAGCAACGATTGTGACTTTCAAATGTCATGCAAAGAAAGGCTATTGAAATTTTTCATTCATCTACATAGGTGGGAAAATATTAAGCAATGTAGAGATGAATCAAAAGCTCAGGGACTTTCAAGTATCCTGACAAAAATATATATGAGCACAAATACACATATAATCTGGTCAAAGGCTCTTTGAATTTTTCAAATGCCTGGTTATCATTTATGAAACAAGGGAAAGGAAATTGAAAATGGTCTCTAAGTACTATAAAATAATGCCTTGCATATAGTAGATCATCAAATAGATATATGTATAAATTATGTTGCTATTCTAGATTGGGTTGGCATGCTATTTGCCTCAGGAAAATCTAGCTGGTTGCCTGGTTTTATATGGCCTGTGAGTTAAGAATGCTTTTTACATTCTTAAGTAGTTATTAAAAAAAGAATAGTACTTTGAGACACATGAAACTTGTATAAAACTCAAATTTCAGTGTCCATAAATGAAATTTTATTGGAATAGAGCCAGGTCCCAGGTCTCTTCATTTACATATGGCCCACAGTTGCTTTTCTACTACAAAGACAGAGCTGAGTCCTTATGACAAGGATTTTATGTGATCCACAAGGCCTAAAAAAATGAACATCTGGCTCTTTGCTGAAAACATTTGCTGACCCATGTTTTAGATTCATAAAATGCAATTTTGAGAGGGACATCAGTAATTTCCTAGTCCAGATTTCTCATGAAGATATGAAAACAGAAAGAAATCAACAGTGGTATGCCTAGGAATACACAACCATGTCTTTGGATTTCTGGTTCTTCTATAAACACAATATAACTGAATCCCTTTGCAAAGATGGTCTCAATGTTTCTGGAGGTCAAATGTATACTATGAATCTTATAATATGCAGTTAACTATATAACTTTATTCAGCTGAATATATCAGTATAATAATAATTTAACATGACCAAAATAAAAGCATTTTATACCTTTAGCACAATATCTCAGATATGATCAAGGCAACTTGAGATATTTTATTGTAAAAATCCTCAAATCAACTAAGTAAAACATAAAAAGGAACAGACATATGCAGAAACCCAAAGGCAGGTCATCTATGCCAGTCAGTATAAATAGAAAACTCAGCCACTATAAAGCAACAGAAACTCAGTCTAAATAGCCAAATTATCACTTCTCAATTATAAAACAGAAGAATGTAAATCAAATTATGGAAAATAAATTATCCACTATCCCATCTTACATCTTCCTTTTGGACTTTTTATAAAGATCTAACAGCTGGCTGATACATATCCGATACAACTGATCTCTTTATAGCTATTTAAAAATGATACTCCAATACATCTTCGGAAGTTAACAAGTTACAGATGTCAGTGTTAAACACACACACACACACACACACGTGCCCATACATGCACTCTTCAACTCTGTAACAGCCCTACATGATATATCTTATTATCTCAATTTCACCTGAGAAACTTAGGCAAAGAGAAATTCAAATAATTTCCTCTAAATCATACAACTAGTAAGTGGCAGAGTAAATACTTAAAGTTATGCCATTTAGCCAGTGCTCTTCATCAATATACTCGACTGACTCTGAGGAATAAGAGGACTTTTAGGTAAGAAGTAATTCCAATTGTGGGAAACACAAACTGAACCTGATACCTGAAGTTCTTTTATGCCTTGAATTAACCTCATAGTTACTTTGGGTCTGTCAAAAACTGAGAGGGGAGCAAACCAAAGTCTCTGCCCTTGTGGAACTTATAATACTGTAGGCAGGTTAAAACAAATACATATAAGGTTGACTAAACTGATGGGAGTATTAGTCAGATTATAATGTACTGTACTAAATAGCAAGTAAGGAAAAAAGTGTATAAAAGGGATGGGGTGTAATGTATTCTTTGAGATATGTGACAATAAGTGAAGGACATTTTTTCCATTCTTGTAATCAAATATAAAAAAGATGACTATCTTGGAGTATAGAGGACAGTCACCAATGTTTAAGAACAATGGACTTGGTTTGGAATTGCTATTATGAGGAAAAAAGTATTACAGTTAAGTGGAAAGCTCTGTAAATCCATAGGGTAGTAGGTTAGAAATCATGGGATAATGGATTCCATCAGGTGAACTGTGTGAATATTTTTTCCTATGCTGAAGTTGTAATTGGATCAGAACATTAGGAATGATATAAAGATGTGGAAATCAGATGTTAATGGAAGGGGGTTTGAGGAAAAGTGTGGGTATTCTACACTGCTGGAGATTGTGTGCTTGAAATTTGTAGATTTCCAGGCAAGTGTAGATGGAGGGTAACACATATGTAGGGAGAAAAGGGAAAGAATAACAAATGGTAAAGATAAGTAAAATAAGGACACTAGACAAAGAGGTTCAAGAGGTAACAACTGGCAATACTTTCAAAATACCAATGGCATATTACTGTAATTGTTTTTAAATTACATTGAATTCATAAGGTATATGAATATACACCAGGATATTTTTAAGAGGACACTATAAATTTGAAAGATTTTTTTCTTTAAAAAAATTGTATAAGGTCTCATAGAGCTATAAATATTCTTGATTATATACATACTATTGCAGATAGGTAAGTTAATTAGATATCTTGTAGGCAGTTAGATAAGGCCTCCCTTAAAGCACGAGCCCTTCAGAAGCCAACAAACCAAGGAGCCAACATGGAGAACAATTGAGGGGCATTCACTGGATAGCTTTATAAAAAGAGGAGCCACTACATCCCCTGGGATAGATAGCAGTGATTGATATTCTAAATGGTAAATTCCTTGTATGTGACTTGTTTTCCCACTTGACCCCCATTTAATCAATATTACCTGGGTGACTGTACTTGTAATCTTATTGGTTGGTCATAGTTTTGTCCCACCTCATGCCTACCTTGTAAATTTTTATTGGGTCTTACAGTTTTGTATCACTTTGTACCCGCCTGACCACATGGCTTTTCTGTATAAAACATCTTTGAGGGCCGGGGATTTAGCTCAGTGGTTTTGCCACCTGCTGCACAAGCACAAGGACCCCAATCCCCGGTACCACAAAAAAAAAAAAATCCTTGAAAAGTGGGGTGGGTGGGCAACCCACTTTCCGGTCCCCCTTATGTCTCTCTTAGACAGAATCTATCTTTCTTTCAATAAATTTTTCCTACTCTTAACCCCCGTTGTTCCTAAAATTCATTCTTCAATTTTAGAGAACACGAACTTGTGTTTTGGTTATCTGGTAGGTTTGGGAGTTACATTTCTTCCCCTTATATCAATACTGTTTACTTACCATAGGTAGTTTTAAATGGCCACAGTTTTCAGATATGAATACATAATGGTAAAAAATTAAACAGTATATCCAGATGTTAAGAGATAAGTGAACTACTCCCTGAGTGCAATGCACATATGTTTTATAAGCCAATTAACTCTTCTAGGCCTCTGAAGGCTAACAATAAGAACCATTTGAAGAGTAATTTTCTAAAAAAAAGTCTGAAAGAATTTATATGCCTCAAAAATTGTCCAAAAAAGCTCAGTAAACAGTCACTTTATACTTGCGACCTAATGTATGGAATACTGCCTAAACAGATTTTTACTCTGTAAAAGAGAGCAAATTCATCATGTACTTTTAGGATTAGCTTTGATAAAATTCTAAAGTTTTCTCACAGGAGTCTTTAGGGTATACATAACAAATATGATACAGCAGAATAACAAAAAGAAAGTTGGTCTTGGAATCTGAAACCAGAGTCTCACTTTCCATATGATCTTGGTTAAATAGGCCTTTGAGGCTGTTTTCTCACATGCAAAACAGGAATAATATCACCTGCCTTGCAGCCTTGAAGACCTTGTGGAGAGGCTATAAGGATGCAAATGGCTTGTGACTCTTTGTGGAGTTTGGTATACAAAAATATTTAGGTGATGGTATTAAAATGTTGTATAAAAAACAATGCTTGGCACCAGAATTGGTCTGCTCCCTGGCTCTTTCCCTTAAATTTCTATGTATAAAGTTAACATTTAGAAAGCAAGGTACAGTATATGGAATATATTTTTCATAGGAAACTTTTCAGGAATTCCTCTTTTCTACAGAAAGGGATATTTGCATTTATTAGCATTCTATTAACTCAAAAAACATTATGGTTGAATTTAGACCCATAGTATATAATAGGAAGAATTCTGGGTACCTTTGTTAAGATGATTGTGATGATTTCTTCTTTACATTTGAAGTTCCAAAAGTTAACATAGGTTACAGAATGCATTTAGAAACTAATGAATATAACTAACATCCTGAACACGAAGAAATTTTTAGGATAGAATGCATTAAAGTAATACAAATTAGTGGGAAACTGCAATGCTATCTCAAATATAAAAAAAAACAGTCCTAATCTCCATGGTGAATATAAAATGAAGTAGCTTTTACAAATCCTATAAATGAACCTACCATCCTTAGGGAATTAAAAATGCACCTGTGCCCTTTTAACACAAATAGGAAAGGGGATATCAGTATTACATTATTCTTTCTCTCTGTGGCATGGGCTATAAACTCCAATTTAAATCAATTCTTTAAATATGCAAATCATATTTCATGCATATATCCCTCATTGATCTTGCAAAGGCCAGCTCTCAGTTACATTTTCAGCATGACATAGGGAGAGAAATCTCAATTTTGCCAAGATAATATTGTTTTATTGCATTTCTAGTTTCTTCTTTGCAAATTGTTACTAGTGTCACATTTAATGAGGAGTGAGTTACGGGGATTCTAATTTTATTTGAAATTTTATTCATTTAGGGGGAAAGTTCTATTACTCTTTAGAAATAGAAAAACTATGTCTTATTTACATAATTGTAAACTGCTCATTTTCTTTTCTCCATTAGTAGAATATTGCTGCCTAATAAAGGGTATAATCTCATGAAGAAAAAAGTGAGCATACACTAATGAGTAGTATCAGAGCAGTTAGCAACATTGGAAAATATTTTTTTCACTTGTCTTACATACTCTACATCAATGCACTCCATTTTCTACATGAATTCTCTCCTCACAAAAATAAAACACTATTTTTAAATTTTCTACCAAACACATACAATCTAGAATATGACCCCAATCATTTTGGGACCCACTGCCTCATATGATTTGCAGTTTAAGTATTAAACAGGAAAACCATCATTTTCCCCAAAGATTTGCTGGGTATACATGGTCAATTTTCTATAAATTCATGGGCAGGATTTAGTAATATAGTTTAAGGATCATTCTAATTATTTGTTTAGGAATTAGTTTTAAGAACTCAATTTCAATTTTATAGTTTTCAAGAAGATTTCTTATATAAATTAATCTAAATATAACAAGTGGGTCTGATTTTCTGATTATTGCCTCTTATATGATCTAAATACCTTGATTTTCAGTAGTATTTGCCATCCAATTCAAATTTGATTTTGCAAGACTTGTGATAACTAAGACCTTTCAAGACAATTCTCTAAGAACTTTCTCTTAGCATCAACCTGATGCAATCTTTTGTAATAACTTTATCAAGAACATTATGTTCCTGTCACCTGGTTGAAGATAAGGGTTCATTTTTGTATTTCTCAATGGCTCTACTCTACTGCATTGCACATAGTAGAACTAAGTAAATACTGAGTGAAATGAACAAACATGTTACTATCCAATGACTGAATCATTCATCAACTAAGAGTAAACTATAATAAGTACTAAATAATAAATGAACAGGATGGGGAAATATGATGTTCATATATCATGTTGTATATCATGTTGAGCCATGTAGCTTTAATGATTTTGTAGGATTTGCACTGTGCTCAGAATACTTCAGGACCATGAACTGCTAATATATTTTACTATTATATTAGGTGAATGAATAAATGTGACATGGATATTAACATTTTTAATATTGGTATGGCATATTTATACATATCAAACGTAACTACTAGAAACATATACATACACTTCTGACTAAAACTCCTTTAGGGATTTTACAATACAAAAGTAATGGTAGTACTATATGAAAATGTCATTTTTTTGTAGGTCAATGTATCCATGTGAAAGTACAGATGGAAAAAGTTATTCTCTTAGTTCCTAGAAAGTTTACAATCTGCTCTGTCCCACAAGAATTTTTTGTAAATCTTATTTCTTTAATCAGAATGTGCATTCTTCTAGATCTATTTTCCTTATAGGATGTACTATGCTTAGGCACCACTGAAAACTCCCTATTTCTCTCAATTAAAAAAATATATATATGTACATATTAACTGAGGAAAACGACAACAGCCTAAGGGAGTTGAGATTATACTGGAGAGGGAAAAGACTCTTCAATACTTAAACATGTTGTCTAGGAATGTAACTCAGTGGTACACTGCTTGTGTAACATACACCAAGCTCTGGGTTTGATCCCTACCAGGGAAGAAAAGAAAGACATAAACATGTAAGGGACAATTTTTATACAGTAAAGAGAAAAAAACAGTAGAACTTAGATTACAAAGTTAACATTGTAATTGAATATAAGTGAACAGAAATAAAGTTTGTTGTTTTTTTTCTGGTAAATTTTTTTTTTTTTTAATTAAATTCTTTTATTGGTACATTGTAGGTATATAACACAATTACATTTCTCATTGGGAATCGTACCTTTACATAATGTGCCTTGGTTCTTATTTTTTCCCCATTCCTAGCCCTCCCTTCACCCCCTCCACCCTTCCCTATTTACAAAGACTTTATTTCCATTTTTTCCATTTCTCAGCATTTTTCCTTTCCCTTCTTTCCTTTCCCCTGCCCCTCCCACTACCCCTACCCCTTTGGATCTTTTCTTCCTATATTGCAATATCGATTATTCATTCTAATCATTGGTACATTTTAGGTACACAATATAATGACACTCATCATTGGAAATTTGCACCTTTACATAGTCTCTCTTGGTTCTTATTTTTCACCCTTGCCCAGCCTTCCCTTCAACCCCTCCATTCCTCCCTATTTACAAAGATTTTGTTCCTATTTTTCCATTTTCTTATATTAATCCCATTCCCTTCTATCCTTTCCCCTAGCCCTCCCCACTTCCTTCCCCTTTGCCCCTTTTCTTCCTATTTCACATTACCTATTATACATTTAGTCCTTATATACACTTTCAGTTTCTCACACCAGAGAAACTATTCGGTATTTATACATGTCTGTCCTATTTATTTCACTTAAGAGTATCGCCTCAATGCAGGGATGGTTCAATATATGCAAATCAATCAATGTAATACACTATATCAATAGAGCCAAGAACAAAAACCATATGATTATCTCCATAGATGCAGAAAAAGCATTTGACAAAATCCAACATGCATTTATGATAAAACCCTACAAAAAATTGGAACAGATGGTCTCGAACTCAAACTGATAGAAGCCATCTATGAAAAACCAACAGCCAATATCATCCTAAGTGGTCAAAAACTGAAATCCTTCACACTCAAATCAGGAACAAGACAAGGATGTCCACTATCACCACTCTTCTTCAATATAGTTCTGGAAACATTAGCCATGGCAATTAGACAAGAGAAAGAAATAAAAGGAATAAAGATAGGAAATGAAGAAGTCAAATGGTCATTATTTGCAGATGACATGATACTCTATATAGAAGACCCCAAGAACTCCACCAAAAGTCTTCTAGACTTAATAACCAAATTCAGTCAAGTAGCTGGTTACAAGGTCAACACACAAAAATCAATAGCTTTCCTCTACACCAATGACAGACTCCCTGAGAGAGAAATAGGGCAAATAATTCCTTTCACAATAGCATCCAAAAAACTGAAATACCTAGGAATCAACCTAACAAAAGAAATCAAAGACCTCTTCTCTGAAAACTCTAGCACTCTGAAGAGAGAGATTGAAGATGATATCAGAAAATGGACAGACATCCCCTGCTCCTGGGTAGGAAGGATTAATATAGTGAAAACGGCCATACTTCCAAAACTGCTATATAGATTTAATGCAATTCCCATTGAGATCCCAGCAGCATACTTCATGGACCTTGAGAAAACAATCCAAAAATTCATTTGGAACAAGAAGAGACCCAGAATAGCAAAAGCAATTCTAGGTAACAGAGACATGGCAGGGGGTATCACCATCCCAAACCTGCAACTCTACTACAAAGCTACTGTGATTAAAACAGCATGGTACTGCCAAAGCAACAGACCTGAGGACCAGTGGAACAGATTAGAAGATGCAGAAACAAGGCCAGACACACTCATCCATCTCATCTTCGATAAAGGAGCCAAACACCCTCACTGGAGGAAAGATAGCCTCTTTAAGAAATGGTGCTGGAAAAATTGGGCTTCAACTTGCCCAAGATTAAAACTAGACCTATATCTCTCACCATGCACTAAACTAAAATCAAAATGGATTAAAGATCTAAATATTAAAATAGAAACTCTGAACCAGTTGGAACAGAGGTTAGGTAGAACCCTTGAAGACATCGGTGTAGGAAAAGATTTTATGAATAAAGTTTTTAATATAATAGACATGACTAGGAAGGAGAATTAGAAAATCAGGCAAGGCTGAGTAATCAAAGAGGTCAGTTAATGTAGGTGCTTATGAAACATGATATAGCTGCTAAATCTTTTAACAGAAGTATAAATAATACTCATTTGGCAATCTTTTCTGTAAAGCTAAGGTATTCTATTGAGTTAGGATTCTTTGATTGGCTCTCCACAGAGCTCCTGTGACATATAATGCACACATAAAACATACTCAGTAAACTAGTTTCTAGATTTTTTTTCTATATTTAAATTTCTAGAACATAAAACGTTCAACGAAGACATCTGATGACAGAAAGCTTTTGGAATTCATTCCTATCTTTTAAAATTGCTTACCCACACATGATGAGAGAGTAAATTTAAAATGACTTGATCAGACATTTTCAAAGCAGTCAACACAGTTTTTGTAAAAATGGCACATTTTTTTTTGCTAACATTATTTCTCAGTCCATGTAATATTTAAATGAAGTAAATAACTACATTAATAAGTACGAGGGGCACATGTACAAAGTTTGGAGAATAAGCAGAGTTGACTCATGGTATGACACAATCTCAAATATTGAGACATGAAGTGACAAGGTATATACTCCTAGATAGCCGAACTCCAGGGAGTAGACCCTGGGTCTAAGTCAATACGTTATTTTCAGTGAAGGTTAAGCATTTATTTTTCAAGGAACTTAGTTATAAGGAGGTGGGTTAAGAGCATTGCTACCATGAAGGTGAGAGATTGGCTGAGTTTCACAAGTGAGATTGGCTGAGAGTGTCTTTTATTAACTCTTTACTGAGATATCATTTTCAATTTTTGGCAGATTCGTATATTCTGAATTGAGTATTTTATAAGACAGATATCTTTCTAAACTGAAGGACTTGTGTAAGGATTAAGATACCACTGATATGGGGACTCACGTAATCAGTTTACCTAGAAAAAATTTCTGACATTCATAAACACGTACCAAATTTCAAGGAAGTAAAAACAACATATGTAGCAAGTATCTCTGTTTTAATAATCCTCTGCAGCATAAAAGAATGAGTTTGTTGTTAAACTTGCAAACAATTAGGGAGAAGTAGGATAATTAGAGGCAAAATGCGGTTTATTGATGGACCTCATTGCTCTCAGTCCATAAATCAAACCATTTTGCTTCTAATGACCAGAAACTGCCCCTTAATCTTAACAATGCTCAATTACAGATGGATATCTACTGATCTCAATCTTTTGCTTATTAAAGTGTAAAAGAGTAAACAGATACTAAGTGATGTGACAGAAGTTAAAGAAAGACCATATCATAATTTTACTGACTAAACTCTGTGGTAATTAGCAACACTAATGTTAATCACCACAGACTGAAAACCTTCAAATGTTGAAAACTAATATTTTCAGAAACCACTAACTAATGATCTGAATAACAGCATACTATAAGCACATGAAATATTACTGTGTTTTTATGGTCAGTAAAGGCCTAGTTTGATCTGAATACGGTTGTTCTTCATGACTATATGCTACTCCACTTAATATTAAAGTCTTATCTCCTCTTGTGGTTTTCATTTAATTTTTAACTAAAAAAGGAAACAGTTATAGTTACAAGTAATTTTATCTACATTAAGGTAGTTCACTGTTTTCTGAACCAAAACCAAAACCAAAATATAACTGCAACTTTTTGAAATGCTACTACTGAAGTTAGTCCGTCCGCACAGTTGAACCCACAGATGAAACAACTAGACTTCAAAGGGTTGAGAGTTAGCTTAAAGTTATGGATAATAATAGTCTGCTAACTTAATTCAGTAGCAATAGTACAAGGTTTACTACAAAGTAGAGAATATTTATTAAATATCCATCACTGTCTCCATGTATTAGTAATTACAAAATACAAGGTATAAAATGGAGACAGGCAGTATGAAAGTTATCAAGAATATTTCTAATATGACCTATATTCAATGATATCTGTAGAAATTTAAAACCAAATAAATAACAAAATACCAGAATAAAGGAAAAAACTAACAGTTCTTGACCTTAAAAGAGTTAAGTCATGGTATAGGATACTGTAACACTTTCTACCCAATGGTAGTAGAGGCTAACACATTAAAAAAAATAGCTGATAAAGTCAGTTTGAATTAATTCTATTTGGTAAAATAAGAAAACAAGTATTAGTGGGTTGAAATTTAGGAAGACAGATGTGGAAGGGAATCAGTCTACAACTAGTGAGAAGACACAAAACTATCTAGAAATTAGAACACAACTTCGAACCATATGTATAATGGAAAAATTTACTTATTTAAAATAGTAAATAAGGCCAGGGATTTAGCTCATTGGTTTTGCTGCCTGCTGTGCAAGTGCAAGGACCCAAGTTTGATCCCCGGTACCAAAAAAAAAAAAAGTATTATAAAAAGAAGAAGAGATCACTTTAGATTTAGGTAAAAAAAATAAGAGCAAAACTAAGATCCTTTTGCATTTTAAAACTAAGCAAAAACACACCACAAAACAAGCCATAACATGCAAATAATTCTCTCTCAGAATTCAGGGACCAGTGGCTTTATACTAGCATTGTGCTTTACTGTAAACATGCAAATGAATGAAGACTGATTTTATGACCTTCAGACTTTCCTCTAAAAAAATTATACCACACTGTCACATTAAAATGAATTTAGGAGAAATCCAAAAGATGCTTCATATTTAATATGTGTTCTTATTTTAAAAACAACTTCAATTTCTGTAAATGAGAAATCTACTTGGTTAGAAACATTTCATCATTCAGGAGCACATGTTTTTCTAATTAATAACTTAGACTTCCCTTTTATTCTTCAAATACTGAAATAAAGTGAAGAAAGAAGACTGGATGTGGTTGAAATGGTTCTCAATTATAATGTTTGCTTCAGTGTAATACAATGAGGTTTGTCACAGAAATGTAATTAACACTTCCAATACCGCTGAAATAACTTCATGTAAATATAGGTACAAAGCTCAATTTAATTTTCAACTCCGTTCAAAAGAAGTAAGCACTCTTAGACTAAAGAGATAGACATTTCATACCAATCACTTCTGCATTTTATAGAATCAGTTAAGTCCAGTCTAAAAACAATTTTAGGAAAGAAAAAAAAAAGCAGAATCATTCTGTTAAAGTGTGGGAAAAGTTTAAAACTTTTGCTTTGGACTAATTCTGAGCAAAAATTTCAATGATCAATTAAAAATTAATCCCTCTATTTTAAAACTGAAAGAAAATTGTCTAGCTACCTCTTTGTTGGATCAAATATTTTTACGTACAGCAAATTTACTTCTGAGTAATTACTCCAAAATAAATAAATAAATTTTTAAAAACCCAAACCAGAGGACATTAATAAATTACATATTAAATAATTCTCCCATAGGACTTCTACAAAGACAAACCTCCACACTTGTGCAAGTGTGGAAAATTGTGTATCATCTTTATTTACCTTTAATACCAAACATGGGCATCTTTTATAAATTACTGTTTTTACTAAACTTCCATCCATAAGGAATAATGTATATATCAGGCTCAACCATACAAAATTACTATTTTATAATTAAAAGATGCTGAAGGATTGCAATTACACATGGTTTGAAGTAATACTATGTTTTGCTTCAACCATGCCATATGGCCAAAAACTTCAAATCAACTCAATATGCATATTATCTAAGGACACTGTAGACAATACAAATCACAGTAACAATTGCAGTGTATGCATTTTAGAGAAAAATAAATCTTTAGCCAAGGACCTATTTCAAGATAAATTGGGACTTTTTTTTCTTTCATTCTTTTAAAGGAAATCAGAAATTCAACTAAAGATGAGAAAAGCAAATGCTCATGTGAGTCCTACAAACTGAAAGTAAAAAAAGAAAAAAATACACTGAACCATATTAACAGTATTTACTCCTGAAATATAAATAAATTGCATGAGCAAAGCTATTTATAATCTCACACACACACACACACACATAAAATTAGGGCTATTACATAACTAATTATTATTCAACTGGAGATCAAGGACACTGAACACTTTTTTCCTACATCTCAGTAGATTAATTATAATACACACACAGTTTATATTTTAAAAGACTTTTAGACAATGTAAGGAGAAGAGTGCTTTTATAGAAACTGCTAGCAACAGGGGAAGCTATATGACAGCAAATGAGTGAAGTCTGAGACCACAAGCCACGAAGTGAAAAGTTGCAACATTCAGAAATTGGCACAGCTTGTTAGTACATCCCTCTTTCTCTCTGTAACCATGCCAACAATACCATGGAGCAGCTCTCTTAGACTACCATCTGCTCCCACACCACATTCCTTGCTCTCACCTCATCCCCATTGTACTTGGCCCCTCCCACCCCACCCTGGTATCTCTTTTCAAGGTAACACTGCTATGAGGTGGCAAGGAGCAGATGGTAAAACAGAAGTGTTTACCAGTAAACTTCTATCTTCAAGTTGTTGCTTGCTTTGCTTTCCTCAAGACCCAAGTTTAATAATGACATCAAAAGTCATCTGAAACTCTCTCTCTCTTCTTTTTCTTCTAAAAATTGTAAGCTCTGATAAAATGTGGATCTGGAATGTGTTTTTTTTAAATGTCAACAACACTTACATAACAGGTTATGGGTACATTCTTCTTTTCTTATCTTTACTTTTGAAACTTTCTAATGTATCATGGAAAAAAAAACTGGTTACCTTCTTTTATTTACGTTTTCCTCCAAACAGCAAAAAAATAATTCAAAATTCATTATTTACATTTAAATTTTCCATATGATACCTTATAAGAAAACAGTCAAATAGCATAGGAATACATTTCTATGCTTATTATATACAAAAAGAATCATTAAGATATTAAATACAGTATAGAGCTTTAAACTTTTACTGTTGAAACAATTATACTTCTTCATGATGTACTTTCAAATGGATTTGCTAAGCATAGAAAACATTTTTTCATGTAAAACATACCCTACACAAGTCTGACTACAGCATATACACAAACCATTTTCCTTGCACATTCAGTAACTCTATGAATGTTTAAGAACTTCTCTAAAGACACTCCAGAAGAAATGTGAATTGGGAAGGAGCCAAAATATTTTATTTTGACTTTAATAAATGACTTCCTATTTTAAGTATGAATCAGATCATCACATAGATAAGAAAATTTATTGTTAGGATACATACTTGGCTTAATATTTTTTTCTTGTGTTGAAGGGAAGTGTTTGATTTCTTCCTGTTTGGTCAAGATGTGAAAGTTAATAAAACCATGGGAATAAAATGCATATACCTGTGAGATATCAATAATAACTGAGCTCATTTTTATAACTTATCACATATGTGTTTACTACATGCACATTTTATGTTACCTTTAAGTATCAGCTCACGTGCCATTTCACATGAAAACCTTGTCCTAATTCCTTAAAACAGAAAGTAGAAGTTCTGTCCTTTGGACTCTTAAGAGCATGCCCCACCTCTAAATTTTGAGAAATCTTCTATTTCTTTTTCTAAAACTGTATATGTTATGGTTGAACTAGAAAAAAAGTATAACTGAACATCCATGTGAATTTGTGAATTTGTAAGCAAAATTTAGTTAGGGAAAGAATAAAATGATGGAAAAAAATCTCCTTCACTCAGGGTGAGAAGAAAATAGTGGCTTTCTGGAAAATGGAGGTGAATCTGGTAACAGTGCACAGTAGAGTAGGCAGATGCAAGGGAGGACATGGCAACCTTCTGATGAACTGCTCTGGAATGCAATCATGAGGGCAGAAGGGTAAGCACCCACAAGAAATCAAGGAAGAAAGATGAGGTTTCTTTTTCTTCTATAACAAATGAGCTTAAAAAGCACAGGTAAAAGGAAATAAGTTGGTGTTGCACTTGGAGTTTATATGAAAGTGACTTAAACTACTTATTTTTTCAGTGTAGTCTGAGGAAAACAAGACGAATTTGAAATGATACGAAACTGAGCCAAAAGAGTAGGGTGTGACAGCCTGGCTGGGAAAATAGGAATGACCTCTTAAATTACAAAATCTCAGGACATATGTGAAGAACAATTTCCAAAGCTCTGCATGCGGACTTCTCACAGAACTGAGCAGGGTTTCCATAGGAAAACCTAGGCCTGATGCCAGCTTGAGGAGTGGGAAATGGAAACAGAAGGTCCTCTTTGGGCCTTTTGCTACTGTGTTCTTTCACAGTAGCCCACTCACACTCTACAGTGTACCTTTTTCCTTACATTTTCTTGGCCCAAACTCACTCTGCAGAGCATGTTTCTTTTCCTACTTTTAATAAATATAAAACATTACTACTATTTTGTGCTTGTTTTGACCAATTCTTTGTTTAGGTACATAAAGAACCTAGAAAACACCGCTAGAAGAAGACTCCAGCACCTCCAAACTCAATAAAACAATAACCTCATAGTTTTTAATGTGCTTTTGACTCTTTGTACTGATGAGCAGAAGCATGGCAAAGAGGTGACATTGATGGTTCTACTCACTGCAGCTTGGAAGACCTGAATTGTATACCTAAAATGTACCCAAAAAATTAATGAATAAAAAAATTAAAAATATTTTTAACAAGTATCTTTCTCCAAATATTTGATTCTTGTCCTGTTTAGCTTCTTGGACTTTAATCTACACTATAATATAAATATTTGTTTGCTAAATTAATATTATTAAACACAATTTCAAACATACTTATTACTCTGTGAAAGAACTGTTTTAGAGATGGCAGAAATTTCTGTTCCACATCTCTCCACTTCCTCCCTTCCTGAATTTATATTTTACTAAATCTAAGTGGAATTTAGATTATACTGTACTTAGCAATAATGCTAAGTGAGGCAAATCAGATACTGGTTAGATGTCACATGATTTTTCTTATATGAGAAATCCAAAATATAAGTAATTTAAAGGCAAAACAAAAGATAGGTGACAGGCAACAAGGAGATAGACTTTGCAGAAATGCAAAGAGCAGCTGTGATGGTAGGGAAGGGTAGGCTGGGGGAAGAGGAAGTAGAAAGGATCAAGATGTAATATGTATAGGCATACTGCAGAAATGGCATATACTAAAAATCCAAAAAAGGAAAAGAAAAAAATATAGCTTAAGGCAGAAAATCATAAATGCCACAAGAGCATTATAAGAAAAGTACTTGACTATTTTAGGGTAAACACATTGCCTCTGGTGAGGATTTGCTCCTAAGGAGATCAAGATCACATTTGAGATAGGGCTCAAAGAATGGGTGTATTTTATCTGTAACAAGTAATTACCCTATCAAGATCACACAAGTGTTACAGCTTGATTCTGTTTTCCTTTTCCATCTTCTTTTCTTTTACATTGTGCGACTTTTAAAAACTAGTTTAAAAATATTTTTTTATTAGTACAACTTTGCAGCACATAATTATCACATTCCTCATGGGGAGTTGGTACATGTATATAACACACCTTAATTCTTTTCTCAACCCCTTTCCATCCACTCCTTCAATCTCTTGGTCCCCTTCCCTTTTCCAAAAGAAACTAATTAATTAAGGCCTCACAGTGTCTGTATTTGTATAATAATATTCCTTGCTAAGAAACACTAGATAACATCTTTCAAATCTACTAGTTTTTGGATTGATACCACTGTTAGTATAAAATCTGTCAACAAATGAGTTCAGATAAGTTTCTGACACAACCAGAAAGGAGTCAATTGCAACACAAATAAGGGAAAGTAGTCAACAGGTGGCTGACTTGGGAGCTACAGTTCACTGCTACTTCCCACCATTGCAGAGAAAAGTATCCAAACAATATATCACTAACTTTGGGAAAGATCAAAATTCAAAATTGGTTTTATTTTGGATTAGGGATCAAACCTAGGGTCTTGCACATGTCAAAAGTGGAAGTATACTTTCTTCTGGATGTGTGTTGCCTTTATACTCTCAAAGAAAAAAGAAATGCTAAGTTGAAACATCCTAAATTGGGGACTATCTGTATAGGTAAATATAAAATGAAGGTTTACATTCTTCAAAAATGTATTATAGTTAAAATAACATTGCCATTAATCCCTCTCAAAGTACATTCCCTCACTTCAAACACACTTATCCCATTATTCTTTTGTGAAGCAATTATGGAAGTCCTCTTTTGTGAGTGTCTTTATGAGGTATAATCACTTTATGAGTGAATGTTGCTGCCAAGTGCCATCCAACAGAAAGGCAATCTCATTAAAAAAAAAAATTACTGTGTGTCATCATCTACCTTTTTCACTGGATCTGGCACCATGCAACATCAGGCTCTTCCCCAAAGTCACAATGACCATGAAAAGTAAATGTTTCAAATCAATTCCAAACAGCAAGGCAGTCAGGTCAGTAAAGCTAAAGAAGCTCATGAAAGAGGACTTCCAGAACTGCTTCAGAAAATGGCGAGAACAATGTGATAATTATGTTTAAAGTGAGGAAGGTAATTTGAAGGATACTAATGGTAATGTGCCTTTTTAGTGTAGCAATTTTTAAAATTTGAACTTTCAGTATATTTTTGAATCACACCTTGTATTTTTCCCACTATGGAAATGTAATTAACTTACTCAGCAAAGGGTATCAGCTGTCAGAGAGCATAAACAAGCAGCCAAACCCCAATTATTTATCAAAAATTTTTTAATATAAATTATAGGGGTTCACACATTCCCCTGTACTTCCTTGGTATACAATATTATGGAAAAAGAGGGCATATAAAGTCCTATTTGATAATGACAGAACAATTGATAGAGGATTTACCTCCTTGGGCTTCTTCAATGAAGACATGACTGATAAGCATAGAACTTAATTCTCATTTCTCTTTTCGATAGAGAGTAATATGATTTGCTTAGCAGAGCTGCTCATGATTAGAACTAGAAATTAACAGCTTCGGAAACAACTCGAACCTATTTCCCACATAGTGTATATCAATGATTCATATCATTGTTAATAACAGTTGAATTCTTGAATGACTAGGGTAGAAAATTCTCAATATGGAATGTTGACCCAACTCAGTGAAAGGTCTCTAAAGCAATAAACTACCAAGATTCAATGAAACAAAACTACCAAAGTTCCAACAAAACTATATTAGAAGGACCTTGAGCTGTCTCTCAGGAGACAGATTTGATGAGATCATTATATCTCCTTTATGCACATTGTTACTAAAAACCAAACAAAACCTAAATTTTTTCATATAGATTGCATGCTGTATATAAATTGAATACCAAAGCATTTTTATTTTAAGCAAGATTACAGAAGACTAAACCAATTCTATCATTTTTCTTACTGGAAATGCTAAAAATTTGACACAGTTAAGCATTTCTTATCTAAACTGTGCTTATTATTGTAGAAAAACCTGAATAACTCAACAAAAAGAAACTTAATACCTCTGTTTGTTAAGAAATTTAAGGACAATGTTTTTAAGAAAGTTTCTATAAAAATCCTAAATATGAAGATAGTACAGTTGTGTGCATGTGTGTGTGCTTAGAATGTTAACTCTGGATCTAGTGCATTCTAAGCATGCATTCTACCAGTGAGCTACACCTCCAGCCAACATTACAAATTGTCAAAAAAAAAAAACATTACAAATTGTCAACACTATACACACATAAATACGTACGTAAAACAAGTATTTTTGTCATCACTTTATAGTGAAAACAAGTTATATTCAAATTTTGCAATTAATGTCTGTTTAGCCCGTGGTATGTCACAGTAGAAGACTGGCCTAAAGGTATTAACCTAAGGGTTATTAAGTAGCAGAGGTTTGAGTCTATGTTCAAACAATTAGCAACTCCCTGTTCTATGGATATTAGATACTTTTATGATTCCCTTTTCCCACATAATTCAATCCTCTGCCCTTACATGCCTTCCTTTGTATTAGACAAACACTTATTCATCCTCCAAGACCAAGAACAAAGCTCAGCAATACTTTCCTGTTCCTCAACAGGAAGCCTTGATTGTATTCTATAGCATTGAGATTAATATTGATTAGTTATGCTGTAGTGTAATTTGCTTGCTAAGATATCTGCTGCCCTTACTACACTGTGAGATACTGCATGGCAGGTACCACATAGTATTTATCTTTGTACCTTCAAAATACATGATACATAGCAGATGTTTAATAACTGTTTACTGAATAAATTAGTGAAAATGAAAGTATAATCACAGTAACAAAATGATTATAATAATCAAATATATTTGCATATTCTCCAAGAATATTCAGTCTTTTACTAATATTTAATATGGTTACAAGTTATTGGAAACATTTTTATTTTATTTTGTTTTTTGAGACAGGGTCTCCATGTAGTTCAGGTTAGCTTTGAACTCACTATGTACTCCAGGTTGGCCTTGAATCCTCTGTGATCCTCCTACCTACCTATGTGCTGGGATTACAGGTATGCACCATGAGGCTCCGCTCTGGAAACATTTTTAAATGATGCTAACTAATATTTGCTGCATCTTAGCCTCTGATAAAGCAAAGCAAAATTCTAAAGCATGATATATAATAGCATTTAGGTGGCACTGGAAACAAAAATCTCATAGGAAATGAGAGAACTACTTTTGCTGTTAGTCTGGATGATATTAACAAGAAAATGCCACACAGTATGCATATTTTAACATTTCAATGAAAATGTATTTCTTAATCTTGGGAACAAGTGAAAATAGAAGCACTCTTCAGAGATTATGATAACTGATTTAGGAAGGGGAAAATACAAGATGGAAAATATCTTTCCTTTGGTTTGGTGAAATCAAAATGTGATGTATGTTTCCAACTGAAGTTAGAGTCTGAAATATATCTGTTATTTTATTATTTTAACATATTCTTACTTCATATCTTAATAATTAGTCTCAGGTTGCCTTGTTAGAGTTCATATGCTTCAACAAGAAAAACGTGCCATTCTTTTCTTTATAGTGAAAGTAACTTTTATAGAGAACAGAATATTGATCTCATCAAAACTTCAAGTGAATTCTGTATTTAAAAAAACATTTTAAGTATTCTATTACCAACTAAAATGCATTTTCTACACATTTCAACTATTCCTTTACAACATACACACAAAGTTAAACCATGATAATGGCTGTATAACGGTGACAATAACCAAATCTTCCTTTCAACTACAGTAAGTCGATGACTTATGAACGAGTTCCATTCTGGGAGAAAGTAAGTAAGATTTGTTAGTAAGTCTGACAAAGTGAGGCTTAGGTAAAAGATGACCCCTATTCACCTGCTTTTTTCTTCAAGTCTTCAAACAGGCATTTAGCTTTTTCTTGAATAAGCACTGAGCTGAGTGGGACTCAGTGCTGATGCTGATGGTGCATCCACACACTTGGAAGTTTCTCCATTTCTTCTATCACTTTATCACAATTTTTGGATATTATTTTTGACCTCATTGGGACAGCGGACTTCATACGTTCCATGATCTTATTCTTGTTCTTTAGAATTGTACCAATGATTAAAGGATTCATGTTATAAGAACAAGCAATGTCTACTATCTTTTCTCCTAGGTCTAATCTCGATTATTTTCACTTTTATTTCTGTGGTTATTGCTTGCGCTTCCTAGCAGTCCTCTCCACATCACCACTGCTTTTCCTCTTTCTTCCAGACATCCTGGGCTCTGACTGAGCACTGTACTACTGTACACTATTGCACTGTACAGTGAGTGTACAGCAGCACAACTGTGAGAATGTCTAGCAGACACGAGCTAGTCCCACAATTTGTTCGTATCTACGAATGTTCGTAATGAGAAGTCCATTGGTATCTGTGAAAGTTTGCAACTGGAATGTTTGTACTTCAGGGACTTACTGTACTTAATAGCACTTACAAGTTCAAAAAACTATATAATGTAAGAGTCCACAAATATTAACAGGTAAAGTAATATATATATATGTATATATATGATCTCATTTAATTTTAGCAATACTCTCAAAGAAGTAAATTTGACTACCACAGATATTTTACAGGAGACTAATGCTCTGAGATGTTACAAAAATGCCTAGCATCACACAACTAGGTACTTCCATGGGAAGGTCTCAAGGTCAAGTCCTCCTATAACTCTAAATCTTATAGATTACTCCACCTATGTAACACTGCTTTCATCTTTTCTTTTCTTTTTGGGTTTTTGAGACAAGGTCTCATTCTGTAGTTCAAGCTGGCCTTGAACCCACTACTCAGCTCAGGATGGCCTCAGACTCAGCCTCCCGAGTGCTGGGATTACAGGCATGGACCACCATGCCTAGTTATTTTCATCTTTAGGAACCATGATGGGGGGGAGGGTTTATGTTATTTAATAGCACATAATTTATTTTTAATGAAAAATGAAAAGTAGGAACTTGATCAAGGTTACCTTAAAATTAATATAATAAAATAATTTAAGCTATTTAAACAAGATAAAATTATATATCCCTAACATTGTAGCTGATGATTTAAGTAAAACCACAAACCAAAGGTTTTGTAGTTTATTCCTTTTCTTGAATTAAATACAAAACAGAGACCCAAATCATGAGTTACTTCTTTATGCCTTAAAGATTGATAAGATATACCGAATACACTCATTAAATACTTGTCTCACTGCTCACTCATTTTCTGGCAGTTCTATATACTTCTAAGGATATTTCACTATGTTAAAAGGCATGTTAGATGCTGAAGGGATTTTTTTTTTTTTAACTTAGTTTACTCAGTAAAAGACAAAATCATGAGAAGTATACCATATTATTTCAAACTGGACTAATGATGTTTAGGGATTTTAGATCTAAAATTTATCATTCTATAAAAAGGGAGAACCCCAAGATATAATGCAAATACATACTTAAATGTTCCCAGATATTATTTTCTTCTTTTATTATCAAATATGGAAGTTGACTGGTGATCCTTTAAGGCATGTATTCTACTTATTTGTGGGTCTCTGTTTGGAAAAATATTTTAAAAATTAAGTTTATATTGTCAATTTGTTTTTCATACTAAAATACTACTGTTAACCCTATACACAAGGGCAAAGTTTCAAAGTTTCAAATTTGATTAGATAGCAAAGTAACATAGTCAACAAACCGAGAAGCTTCAAACCTATGATCTTCTAGGCAATAGCATACAATATGCTAGATGACATTACATATTTTAAAAAATATTAGACTACAGAGCAGTTCTCTACCGCTTCTCGGCCTTTTGGCTAAGATCAAGTACAGAGCAGTTCTCTAATGTGCTTGGTAAAGACTCAGGGAAAAAACAAAAGAGCATAAGTCTATATATAGTCTCTGATGTGGAGTCATAAGAAGTATACCTGATGGTTCTGAGTGAATATGCACCGTGGCAGTAGCATAGTACCAGGATGTAGGAATTGGGAAAGAAAAATCAGGTGGTAAATGGTAATCTTAATGCCAAACAGACATCTAAAAATTGTACTCCAGTAGTAAGATGGCCTAGAGCTGGCCAACCTCTTAATTCCTCGTTCACAAAGTGGTTTTTGTTTGGTCTACTGAAAGATTCACCTCCTTTTCTCTACCTTCAACTCATACCAGCCTGACCATTCTACAATGAAAAAGGGGAAATAGAACTATTAGAAAGTCATCTTATTTTGTGGTGTACATCTGTTCTATAAGGTTAGAGAAACAAATATTGAGTCATCTCTTTAACCAAACTTTTACTGACGATTATCCATACCTCATCTTATATAACTTGAAAAATGAAAACATCACTTTTCTAAAGGGACTAGATTGAGGACAGTGTCTTGGTTAATTTAGTACACATGTTCTGTTTGTCAAAATAAAGTAAAATGGGAACAAAATAAAATCACACCCAATTTTGCATGAGTTTGTAAATTCACTCTTTATGCCAATCTCCTTTATGTTTGATTTTAATCTTTCTATGCCAAGGGCCTACTTTAGCAAAACAGTATTTCAGTTTGTCAAAGATAAGGTGTACTGTGCACTGATTTCACTGTTATGTCCATTTCCTTTGCCAAGAGGGACAGAACAAAATTTTAAGATAAGAGTGCTGAATAACAAGGCCAGCCCAAAGTAGCTACTGGCCTCATCAGAGTTTAATGAGACATTCAATCTAAGAAATAAATTAAATGATATTTTGGGATCATGCTTAATGAAGCGGGTATCTACAGAAGCTCTAGATTTCAATAGTATTCTTACAATCTGTGAAGAATAGGGCAGCAGAATGTCATCAATCATTTAGGACAAAATGGTACTCTGTGGACTAGAATCTGTTGAACCTCACTAGCCCCTGTTCTCAATCATGGCCCAGAACTGGTTTCTTGTTATGTCAGTAACATAAAATAAGTTTCTACGTGCATATAGGAATCGCAAAAGCCAGTGTCTCCTCATTATCATAACCACACAAAAAATCCAGTGTTTGTGAAACTCCAGAATGAAAAACAATGGCCAGGGAAAAACAATGTTGGAAAAAAAGCAAAGTAGAAAATAACTTTTTAAAAAGTGAAATATTCTTATAAGAGAGTCAAAAATAAGGATAGTATGTCTAAATAATAGGAGGTATACTATTTAAGGTTTCTGTTAAAATCATTAAAAGAGGATGCTAACTGGTGCTAATAATAGAATGCACTTACAATATAATAGCTCTGATAGACTTATAAACTCAATTAGCATCTATGATTACAAATCAACAAGTATTTCACTTAAAAGTGAGAATAAGTTTGAAGTACACTGCAAATGCAAATATATAAAATCATAAGTACAATTCTTGATAAGATGTTGACAATTATAATTTTATACTATAATTAAACAAAATGAGGAAATATTTGCAGGAAATGTGTTGTATAAAGAATTCATACAAAATAAAAAACATTTGATCTTAAACAGCAAACAGACAAAGCACATATGAAACTAAACACAAAAGTGACAGTCAATAAAAAATCAGAAATGTTCACTTTCATTTAAGAGTAATAATTTAAATAAAAACATTGTTTACCACTGTGTATGTATCTGTGTATGTATATGTGTGTGTGTGTGTGTGTGTGTGTGTGTGTGTGTATAATTTTTTTTTTTGGTACCAGGGATTGAACTCAGGATCTTGTGCTTGCCAGGCAGGCATGGTGCCACTGAGCTAAATCCCAAATCCCTACCATTGTATATTTACTGGCACAATTTTTGATTTAAAAAATATGTATTTGGGGCAGTACTAGCAATTGAACCCAGCGCCTTTACACTGAGCTACGTACTCAGCACACCCCCCCCATCTTTTTTATTACCAGCTACCTTTGGAAGCCATACTAACACAAACAAAATAGATTTTAAAAACTAGTGTTTTAAGGCTGTGCTAAAATTCATACATTTATTTATTCCTGACAATTCTGAACATGGAATCCCTAAAAAATAATTTTTTCTAAAATTTTCAAGAACAGAAAAATGTTTGCTGATGTTCCTACATATAAAGGAAATAATGAAGGAAAGAGATATACAATAAAAAATAGCAATTATAAAGGCTTTTTTTTTTCTCTTGTTTTTGTTTGTTTTGGTTTTTTGAGACAGGCTGTCACTATTTAGTTCAGTCTGGCCTTGAACTTACTATGTAGCTCAGGCTGGTCTCCAACTCATGGCAATCTTCTTGACTCAGTCTACTCAGTGTTGAGATTACTGGCGAGCACCACCACGCCTGGCCCTGTAAAGTTATTTTTAGTAGTAAATGGTTAGAAGTTTTTGTGTTCTATAATAGGAGAGCAGTTTGATGAAGTTTGGCAGATCAGACTGAGTCAGGATTATACAGCCATTGAAAATTATTATGAAGAAAATGCAGTAACACAGAGAGTATCATGTTTTAAATAGTATAGTAAGTATAATAAATGCAAATAAAGGGATGAGGAGGTAGCTCAGTGGCACCTGCCTGGCAAACGCAAAGTCCTGAGTTTGATCTCAGGTACCACTACCAAAAAAAAAAAAATGTAAATAAAGACTATACAATTCTACAAATATTACCTGGGAGGGAACAAAGACTTTGTGGGGGGTAATTTAAAATGGAGACAGAAAGAATTGATCACTCTGAAAGAGATATTTAAAACATCCCTTTGTTGACATGTTTAAAAATATGATAAAAATTAAATTAATGTAAAGGTTCTCATAATTTTGACCGACTTAGTTAATTCTGAGCCAACAGGATGAATATCCTACTCAAAAGTTATTTTCTGTAAGAACATTCATTAAAATATTTTATTGTCTTGAAACATCCAGAAATTCTACATATTCTTCCCTAAATATATATTGCCATGGAAAATAGACTATTCTTCCCACTAAATTTATATAGGATAGGACCAGGGATGTAGCTCAGTGGTACTGTGCCTGCCTGGCAACCGCAAGGTCCTGAGTTCCATCCCCAGTACAGAAAAAAAAAAATTATACAGGATTATGTCAATCATTCCTTTTGGCAAAAGTAGCTAATAGAGAAAAGCAACCCTTATCTAATAGTACCTACTGCATTAATTAGATTCAAACTAATATAGAAACAGAGACAAATTAAGTAAATTAAATTATATTCTAACGTAAAATTTATAGATTAACTCTCAAGGAATCAATCAGTTCTGCAATTCATATTTTAAGAATAATATGCCACCAGGCAGGTGAATATAGTATACTCAAAAAGGATAAATGGGTATCCATTAGTTTACATGTTTTGTTTTGTTTTTTTTAACAAGGACCATGTCTTGTCTATTATTATATTCTCATCATCTATCACAGTGTTAGTCACACAGTAAATTCTGGATAGATGGATAAACATGAAGAATATTTACACAGAAAGACACCAGAACTTTTTCATCTCCACGGTGACTTATACTGGTGAAAATGTTCCTCCTTTTACAAAATAAAGCTGGAACTTCCACCAAAAAATCACCATTGCACACAGGTTAGTCCTCTCTCTATATAGATCATCACTCATAAATAACAATAAAGGTATTATTTTTGTGTAACTACTTAAAGTTTATTATTCAAATACATGGCAGAAAGTAAGATAAATCTTAGTATTTCAAGTTGATATATAAAAAATAGGGGTCAAATTCTGACCCTAGCACTTTCTTTTTTTTTTTTTTTAACTTTTTTTTGTGTGTGTGTGGTACCGGGGATTGAACTCGGGACCTTGCGCTTGCAAGGCAGGTGCCGGAACTACTGAGCTAAATCCCTGGCCCAACCCTAGCACTTTCAAGCTTAGCTACTTTGGGTCTGTCATGTAACTCCTTGGTGTCTCAGTATTTTCACCTGTAAAATGGCACGATGATGGTTCTTATCTCATAAGGTTGTTATAAAGATTAAATTAATCAAGTCATGTGAAGTGCTTAGAAGACTGACATACTATGAGAGCTATTATCATCATTATCAGCATTCTTGTTATTTTTGTTGTTACAAACTTCCCACACACGGTTTTAAAAGATAGCCCAAAATCATTGCTGAATAGTAGATTTTAATATAATTTGGGGTAATACTATATTCAAAATGTTAAAGTATTTCAGGTGAGCTCTGTAGACACTATTATATCTATAAAGACTAGTAATGTTTTTCAATATATATTGATAAAGTACTTTAAAAGTGATTAAACATGCCAATAGCCAGTTAAGCTATTGATTTAGCAAAAAACGACAATAAAAACACAGCTACCAGGATAAAGGATTGGCCAAAGTTCAGTAAGATGCCCGGGGATTTAGCTCAGTGGTTTCACTGTCTGCTGCACAAGTGCAAGGACCGAAGTTCGATTCTCGGTACCAAAAAAAACACAAAACAAAAAACAAAGTTCAGTAAGATGACAGTAGGTTCAATTGGTGGTCCAAGACCATGCAGTGGCAAATATCAAGAGATAATTAGGATATAAAAGGAAGTTACTACAAGACAGTGAGATTACAATAATAAAGATGCCCAAACCAAAATCCACAGTATGTTTTGAAAATATAATGCAGCTAATTGTTAACAGAGACACAGAACAGGGTCACACACAATGAAAATAATTATGCCAAATGAAATCATTCCTGGAAAGGGTGTTTTTTTGGTTTTTGAGGGATTTTTTTGGTACCAGGGATCAAACTCAGGACCTTGCACTTGCATGGCAGGTGCCAGAACCACTGAGCTAAATCCCTGGCCCAGAAAAGGGTGTTTTCAATAGGTCACAAGTATTCATGTCTAACCATTCCATACCCATAACATCTTAAAAGCATTGTCTGACCCATGAAAAATAGAACTATTTTGATTTTTTGGATCAAACATACTATCTTCAAGTAACTAGTTTAAAAAAATTTTATTTTTTAGCATAATCTTAGCAGAGCATAAAATGCGTCAAATGCTAAGTGTATATGTTTAATTATCACTCAGCATCTGAGTAGATATGACTAAGATATATGTATATTATAAATTGGCTATTTGATTATATTGGCTTCTATATTTTTTGCTATTGTTGCTTTTTTTGTTTTTCAGATGGGGTTCTCACTATGTTGCCCAGGCTAGGTTTAAACTTCTTTTCCTTTCACTTCAACTTCCTGAGTACTTGAAGTTACAGGTGTACACCAATAGGCCTGCCTGTCAGTATATATTTTTTCATGTATGATCTAAGTTTTCAGTGTTCCAGTTTAGTAAAGATATTTTGACAAAAGTATTTATTTTACCTTATTAAACCTCATAGTGAGTGTGAAATCACAGGTATAGACCTTTATTATACTAGATCTAGTTCTATTAAAAATAGGTAATCTACAAAAAGTAATTAAGTCAAGGCAGAAAATATAATAGATCATATATTTTGATTTGTTCATGGCAAAGAAAAGTTTCAGATAATTCAAGTAGAAGATGAACACACAGTCCACAGAAATCAGAATGAAAGCCAAAGCATTAAGCTGATACTAATAGCAACATGATTTGAAGAGTTTCCTTTCTCCATCTCTCCTGGATCAAATTCGAGCTGAAAATAGCACTCGGTATATGCGAAGGTCCCAGTTTCAGTCCTGAAAAAACTTAATATTTCACAAGAACTACAACAATGACAGAGATAAAGAAAGAAGGAAAAATAAGTACTGCTTCAATAAGAAGGCAAGGAGCATGATGTAAAGTAAGAAATATCCTGGAGCAAGTTTTCCATGGGGGTGGAGGGAGAGGGAGAGAGAGGGGGAGAGGGGGAGAGAGAGAGAGAGATATGCACACGTGTATGTATATATACACATACATATATTGTATATATATAGAATAAAAACAATTTAAATAATATACAGTGATAAATCCATAGTTATCTTTATAAGTCATGCTCATTCTGCAAAGATTTATGGGTATCTTCTAAGACTTTTTTGGGGAAGATTGCAATAATAATAACAAGAATGGTGATGATGATGATAGCAACTCACATTTAGTCAGTATATAGCATGTCAGACTCTCTTCTAACCAATTTAGAGGAATTAATTTATTTAATCCCCATAAAACCTTATGAGGTAAGAACCATCAACATTGTACAGGTGAAAATAAGGAGTTAAATGATTTATAAATTAAAATTTATACATATAAATTCATATATATGTACATTATATATATATATTTAATAAAAAAAAAACCTTACAGGATAGTGAGATCCTCGTAGCTCAATATTACAAGAGGAGATTATAAAACAGGAGAAGGGAAAAACTTGGCCCTGTTTTTCCTCCTAAACATGCCTTAGTATATGGCTAGATTCTTTCCCTATCTCCTTCCCAATATGACCTCATATTATCAAAGTACCTACTACTCTAATTCTTTCTATACTCATTCTTCTTCATCTTTAATCAAGGTTGACCACAGCTGTAAGGGATGGAAATATCAAATGTGTTGGGAAATAACTGTAACTTTATTATTTATTTATTTATTTTTTGGTACCGGGGATCGAACTCGTGTCCTTGCGCTTGCACAGCAGGCGGCAAAACCACTGAGGTAAATCCACGAATAACTGTAACTTTATAATAACAGAGGACCACATTGCTTGAAGTCTGTAGGTGAAGTTCAATATATATATACATATATATAAATATATATATAAATATATAAAAATATATATTAATATATATAAATATATATAAATATATAAATATATATAAATATATATATATATAAATATATATAAATATATATAAATATATATATATAAATATATATAAATATATATATATATAAATATATATAAATATATATATATAAATATATATAAATATATATATATATATTTTTTTTTTGTACCAGGGATCGAACTCAGGGACCTTGCGCTTGCAAAGCAGTCGGCGGCACCACTGAGCTAAATCCCTGGCCCTACGTTCAATATATTTGATTAAACCCATCAAGTATCTGCTTTTCTATATTCAGCACTTCAATCAAAGATCAAAACATGGAGCCGGGGATTTAGCTTAGTGGTTTCGCCGCCTGCTGCGTAAGCTCAAGGACCCGAGTTCGATCCCTGGTACCAAAAAAAAAAGATCAAAGCATCATAGTAAAAATGGACCATTAGCTTGAAGCATTTATAATTTTCAGAAGAAACAATACATTTAGAGCATTGTTGATAATTTTTACTCATAGTGGTGACATAAGGTAAATCTACTAATTATAATATATTAAGTACAAATTATATCTGTACCTATATGTATGCATAATATATATTTTCAAGTTAAATGACATCTAGGGGTTTTGTTTATTTGCTTCTTTCTTTGTTTTGCAGTACTTGGGACTGAGCCCAGGCCTTCACATTGATCCATAGGCCATGCTCTTTTTTATTTTTTATTTTGAGACAGGGTCTCACTAAGTTGCTAATTGCCAAGGCTGATCTCGAAGTTGCTGTCTTCCTGCCTCAGCCTCCTAGAAAGCTGTGATTACAGCCACTATTACTTCACAACTTTTTATGGGATTTTTTGAGCATATATAAAATTGGACAATATTAGTTTGAAGGTTATATTAAAATATAATATTCCATATATAAACACACACATATGTATATACAAAGATGCATGCCCGTATATATACATACATATGTATGTAAGTGTATATGTATATACAAATATATATATTTTAATACACCTCACTGATTTGAACTGGCACATTTTTGGAAAAACATAGATAGCATCTTCAGATTTCTTGTACATTTCTCTGGTGTTAGACAAACCAAAAAAAAATTTTTTTTAACCATAAGATGACCTACTCAACATTCATAACACATGCACCAGAATCATCCATTACCCTTGACTTCTGAAAGAAACAAATAGTTTTCAGCTGACTCTTGCGAATCTAACAGTCTATCTTTCTGAGTCCTATAAAGCTAAATGATGCAAACATAACTAGTTTGATTCAGAATACTGACGAGCCTTTTCTACTTATTTGTTACTCAACTGCAAATGCACAGGGAAATAAAGAGAATTTAACTGGTTTTTAAAGAACAACCTAGTCAAAGGGCATTAAGTGGAAGATCAATAGGAGAAAAGGCCACTTTCTCTGTCACTGTCTAGCTATTTGTACATGCTACTTCTGCTTCCTCTCATGTACCAGAATAAAAATGATTACCTACTTCATAAGTATGTAGTGAGAAAAATTATATTCTCTAGGTGGTGTTCTGAGTTACATGGAAGATTATGTGTATATATCCATATATGTATGTGTAGACAAACATAGACACAAATCACAAATTTGAGAATATATATTGTAACTACCATGTTCCATACATACCCTGAAAAGATTTTCTGATCCTGACACGAATGGTTAAAATAATTTATTAAAATATTTTTATCTACATTTTCAAATGAAAATCAGATTGTATCAACTACAGATATATATTCTTAAAATACAAGTCACCTTTTAAACAATAGCCCTCTTCCCTCTTAATTGCAAGGGACTCCCACTATATGCTTGAAACAATGGATAGTATAGAATCCTATACATAACAATGATTTTTCCTACATATATAAAATTATGATAAAATTTAACTTATAAATTAGGCAAGGTAAGATATTAACTACCTTAATAAAAAAATAGAATAATTATAACAATATACTGTAATGAAAGTTATATAAATATTATCTCTCTGAAAATATCTTAAAACATACCATTCTTATAATGATGCCATACCAATGTAATGAAATAAAATAAGGTGAATGATATAGGCATTGTAACATAGCATTAGGCCACTAGTTAGAGGTTACTTGAACACAACCACTTGGATAATCTGATAGATGATCTACTAACTTATAAAGCCACTAAGTGACTAACGGACAGGTAGCATAAATAGCATGAACATGTGGGACAAAGGAATGATTCATGCCCTGGGTAGGATGGAACAGAACAATGTGAGATATAACACTACTCAGAACAGCATGTAATTTAAAAGTCAAGAACTGTTTACTTCTGGAATTTTCCATTTAGTATTTTTGGACCATAATTGACCTTGGATATGTGAAACCATGAAAAGCAAAACCAAGGATAAGGGGGACCTACTATATGCAGTGTTATCCAACTTGATTTCTTTTTTTTTTTTTTCGGTACTGGGGATCGAACTCAGGTCCTTGTACTTGCAAGGCAAGCGGTGGAACCACTTTGCTAAATCCCCGGCCCATGATTTCTATATTTTAATGTTGAAACAATTTATTGGCAAAGTTCATAGAGAATATTTTCTCTCTTTTTCTGTATCAAATTTCCAATACCAGTTTATGATAGAAGGATTTCAGGTTATCTCTTTCTTGGTATCTCTATCACTTTTCTGCTTGTTAACATTTGAAGACAAATCCCATGTTATTAGTTTTGTGAATTTCATAGCACTAGAACTATATTTTCTTTCAACAAATTTCTGTTATGATCTGATGATATCCTAATGCTTACAATCTTCTGTTATATCCTGGCTTGGCTTCAGAACAGATAAGAAGGCAGTAACAGGGAAATGAATGAAGGAAAGTAGAATATAATACTCAAAATCTCCCTTTCTATTGTTCTTTCTCCATGCAATACAATATAACAAACTACAAACACAAACACACACACACACACACACACACACACACACATACAAATAGATTTTTCTATGTTTATGACTGCAATTTCAATTCTTAGTTTGGGATTTGGAGATAAGGTCCTCAAGAGTTGCTGTTGTATACAACTGTCACATTTCAGATAATTAATGTTTTCTGAAGATATCAATGGCATATTCTTTCATATTTTCATGTCTCATATTTTAAAATTCAATGTAGTTATAATTTCAGTGATTTATTATAATCAAATCTGTCCAGGATTATGTTATTTTAAAGTTTATATTGAAAACCAGTGGGATTAGATCAAATGATTAAATTTGGTTTTCTTTATTCATGGAGTTATTGGTCTATAAATTAACTATCCAGCTACTAAAATTAGCTCTTCTGCTATATGCACCATTATGTTGATTATCACTCCATGGAAGCCTACTGCTTTATTTTATTTTTTACAGTACAGTATATTTGCTTTTTTTCTATTTCCTTACTGCGTAAAATGTGTAATATTTCAACACCAAGAATTTTCAATATGAACCTGGAGATAAAGCTCAATGGTAAAGCCCTTGCCTACTAGGCATGAAACTCTGGGTTTGATCTCCAGCACCACAGAAGCAACAACAAACAACAAAAACCTCTTGTCCTTATCAACTTAACAAGAGTCTGGAAATAAAACAAGAAATTAAAAAAGGGCACCATCAATGGAAGAAAGAAAGAAAGAAAGAGAGAGAGAGAGAGAGAAGAGAGAAAAAAAAGAAGGAAGAGGAGGAGGAGGAGGAATGAAGAAAAGAAAAAATATTGTAATGTAGTAGGCTGATATAGGCTAGAGTTTGTACTACCTTCCACTTACTAATAATCTACTTTTAATCATCTTCTATTTTACCAATTATACTTGTCAATGTCTAAAGATATTTTAAGGGACAATGACAATACTGAACTTGTTATATTTTAATAGTAAATTAATAATTTACTATAATACCCATAAATTACGAACTATTACTCAAAATATTTGAATGTATAGACATTTTACCTATCTCTAACAGGATATTATTTGCTTTTTTATTTATTTATTTTTTTGGTACCGGGGATCGAACTTGGGTCCTTGTACTTGCGCAGCAGGGGGCGAAACCACTGAGCTAAATTCCCGGCCCTATTTGCTTTTTTATTTTGCTGATATCGTTTGTGGATCATACAATCTACCAATTGATACCTAGCTAGGGAAATTTACCATGTGTTATCTTAAGCTTTCATGCTTAGCTAGCCTAACTTTACCCCCAAGATCAAACAATAGTCACCTAAGTGTTTCACCTATTTTGGATTCCCTTTATTCATTTTTTTTTTTTTTTTTTTTTTTTTTTTTGGTACCGGGGATCGAACTCAGGTTCTCGTGCTTGCGAGGCAGGCGGCATAACCACTGAGCTAAATCCCCGGCCCCTATTCATTTTACTTTTGAATCTATAGTAATTTATTTTAGGGCATTACGGGAGGTTGGGACCTAAACTCCCAACCCAATTATTTCAGAACTATTAAGTAATCTATCACAGAAGAAAGTGAATATAGAGTTTAGGAAGCAATTTTGATGAATCAAAAAAATTTTAAAAAGTCTTTTCTAACCTGAGTGATTAGATTTCCCTCACCTTAAGATGGCTGCTATATGTAATAGCTACCTTCTTCTTCCCATAATACCTTGGTTTCCACCTAAACCCAATTCCAAGATGGCTCCTTTCCCGCCCAAAGTGGCCTTCCCTTTCACATAATTCCCTGCTCCCCACTTAAAACCAACCCCAAGATGGCTTCTCCCACCAAAGGAAAACCTTATTTTTCCCAACATGCCCCTTTTCCCACCAAAAGAGCAACCTGATACTTGCTCTCCTCCTAACAACTAGTGACATCACAGGCTCCTCCAGTCCCTAGGCACTACCTCACTGAACCCCACCCCAGCTCCTCAAGCCCCACCCCAGCTCCTATAAGAAGCGCTCCCTGTCCCGGCCATATTGCTTTTGTCTCTCCTTTGTTTAGAGACAGCCGGGCAAATTGTCCCTGCAATAAAGGCTTGTTGTGGTCTGGTCTGGTCTTGGTTTTCAGCTCTTTTACCTGATACTGAGTGTGAGCTATTTTTGTTGATGACATAAATAATATCCTCTTGAACAATATTAAGCTGTAAAATGGTACATTTGATCACACGTAATTAGATTTATGATTTTATACTTATTTCTGGCTTAAATTTTATAATAATACTATTTATTTTCTCCTCTCCTTTACCACAGTGTTTGAGATTATCCTTACTAACAGTTGGAACCACTAAAACAAATTCAACAATTTGAAAATAATTCTAGTGAACTAAAATGGGGAGGGGATGTCTTCCTACAAATGGCATCACTATCAGGGAGGGAAAAGAGAAGCCATTATTTTAAAAATAACATGTGAAGAGACAAACTAGCGTGGAGCTGAAATATGGAAAAAATATAATACTTGGAGTCATTGGATCTGGAGTTCTAGTTCTGATTCTCTTCCTTACTAGCTACTTGTGTCATTGGGGACATTACTTCAACATAATGAGCTTCAGTTATATTATCTACAAAATGGTAATGACAACAAATATGCCCTCCTAATGTTACTGGGAAAACAAAGTCTGAAAATATATGTAAAACATTCACTGAAAACCTAAAATAAACATGTAAAATATTATGACCATCTTAAGTTATTAATGAACCAAGAATTAGAACCCATCACACATGAATTTAAAATTTTCACTTGTTTTAACATGACAATATTCATGCTGCTATTTAGACATAATGGAGTATTATTATGCTATAAAGAAAGACAAATGTGAAGCTTTCATAGGTAAATGCATGCAACTTGAGAACATAATGTTAAATGACATAGGTCAAACACAAAAGCTTAAATATCGCCTGGTTTCTCTTATATGAGAAAAAATCTATATACATATATACATGCATACATACATATAAATAAACAGTAACATACAAGATTGCTAAACAGGAAGTAGGGAAAAGTTAAAATAATTTCCTAAATTACCTGTTCTGCTGTATCAAAAATATTTTAATGTATATGTTAATTCATTTCATTTATACAGTAGTACTAATTTCTCTTAGTTCACTGAAAAGAAAGTTTGTTTCTTTGTAAGACAGAATCTTTTTTGTGTCTTAGTACTTTGAAGATGATGCAATATATTGTTCTTATTATTTTGTTATGAAATTTTGCTTAATAAAGTGAAAATAAAACAAATAGAAATATACTTTGGGTAGCCACAGCTGACATCCTCCTTTTATAGTGCAAAGAGCAGGGTGGAATCTTACTCTGTACTACTTATTCCTGTTCCTAGTAAAGATCCAAAATGCTCAGTATCTATCCTACCTGAGATTTTGAAAGGAGGAATTCCGCTTATCTTGCTTGAAGGGACAAATCCAATAGTATTCATCTTTTTATTTGTATATAGGGGATCTAGGTCCACCTAACATTGGAAAAAGAGGACCACCACACAGAGGATTGGGGGGAGGATGGCTATAATGGATTAAGTTCAAGAACTGTGTCATTTGCTTTCAGGTAAGGCAACATGGGTAAGGTTTAGGAGTGATTCATCCTGTAGAATCCAGCTCATGTAGAAGCCAGAACCTTCACTTTTCACTCTTATACTTAAGACCAGCATGGGACAGCATCCCCAGAGTGGCTCACTCCTATGTCATCCTTCTGAAGCTGCTCAGATATATCTTTGAAAAGGTTCTAAACATAAAGCAACATGAGGTTTCCAGTCTATTGACAGAATTGAGTACATTTTTTTAAAACCTACCACTCTATTGAAATAAAAGGCAGCTCATAGAAAAACTTCTAAACCACTAACTCTTTCCTCAATTAGGGTTAGCAGAATATCCTATAATAACAAATTTCTTCATCTACTCTTCTGGCACCTTATATTACCAGTGCCCACAGAAGTGGCCAGAAACCTAGCAATTAAATTTTTAATCTGTTTCTGCTCCTTTTTTGTTATTTAAGACTGGTAAAGCTGTTTTGATACTATTCTGTGAAACAGACATTTTCTAACAGCACTAGAGATTTTCTACTGAGCCACAACACCAATATACATAGCACACAAATTAATAAGCCAAGTAAAAGTGCCTAGAGTTTGAGTTGGCAGCCTTTATTGCCCAAATGTTGACAATCTCTGCCTCTGCTCTTGCCCTAAAAACTGCAATCATTATAGCTGCCTAACTAAGCATCTCTCCAGGGCCTTGCCATAGATGGGCAGGTAACTCACACTACATGCTAGATTTTAATGGCTACATTTTTCTCACAATAAATCCTACATGCTTTATGTTTGTTTTTTTGAAACAGGGTGTAACTCTAGTTCAGGCTACCCTTGAACTCACTATATAGCCCAGGATGGCCTTGAACTTGCAGTGATCCTTCTGCCTTAGCCTCCTGAGTGCTGGGATTACAGGCTTGCAACACCATGCCCAGATCTTTTCTCTTCTCTCTTTCTTTCCTTTCTCTTTCTTTCTTTTTCTTTTCTTCCTTCCTTCCTTTTCTTTCTTTCTTTCTTTCTTTCTTTCTTTCTTTCTTTCTTTCTTTCTTTCTTTCTTTCTTTCTTTCTTTTTCTTCCTTCCTTCCTTCGTTCCTTCTCTCACTCTCTTTCTTTCTTTCTTCTATTTATTTATTTTGGGGGGTGCTAGGCAAAAGGGAAGTTTTTCTTTAAGTTTCTTTTTATTATCTTTTTCTTCATTTGGTTGAGGCTTTAATTTTGTATTATTAGCCATTTGGGCTTGGCAATTTTTAATGAATAAAATGATCTTATATAAATAATAACTACAACAAGTACTTTTATATATGATATGCAGTGCTCATTTTGGCAGCATATATAGTAATACTAGAATGATACAGTGAAGATAAACATGGCCTTGGTGTAAGAATGACATATAAATAAATACATGAAACATTCCCTATTTTATCATTATACACTGTGTACAAATATTGAATTACTATATTGAACTTAATAAATATTTATGACTGTGACATCACTTAAACCATGAGAAAAATATAATTCACTATCCTCATGCTTGTGGTGAACCTGGAGATATACAGTACTTTTGAAATACACAACCATTACTTGGCATGGAAGAAAGAAGGAAGAAAAGGAGGGAAGGATCCTTATAAAAGTTTCACAGACCAATCTCATTTGTGGCTTATTTTTTAGAGTCTTCTTTGTGCTTTCTTCTGTTCTTTTAAATATTACTGCCACAAACTCGCTGGTTAACTTTAGTTTTGATTACCTTGGGTTCACAACTGGCTTTTGCTCAAACATTCCCTTGACTTTTCCTATTCAACACTCAGGATAATGTCTTCATCCAACTTGTGAGCTTGCTTATACAGTATATCTAAATTATTTTCCTGGATTTTATCTTTCTGTAACTATCTAATTTTAAATTCTTATGTACCCCCTCCTCCTTATTTTCAGCTACAATAGCTGTCTTGGCAATTGAAAAAAAAAAAAGTAATTTTGCCAACTCCTCTGGCTGTTATTTATTTTTCTTCATTTCTTAGTTCTCCACTGGCACCTTGTCCACATATGCTCACATATATCCATGAAATTCCAAATTGGACTAATAGGGAATGTAAATGATGATAGCATTCTCAAAGCAAAAAATGCAAAACAAAAAAATTGCAAAAATTTTATACTACTCAACAAAAAGAATTTTTTCCATGTTGCACAATGTGGCATAAATGTGCTTCTATTACCATAGTAAAATATTTTGAAATTATTTTTAAAGTATGCACAGATGATTGTAATTAAAATGCTCTGTAGGATTGTAAATCCTAAGTAATTTAGAGTACAACCTTCACTGATGTTACTGGAAAACTAACATCTGTCTGTTATTAAAGTTATGCAGAGCAAAGAACTCAATTTCAGTCTTACGGTAGTTAAATTATGTAGTCAATATTGAACAGTCTGAAGGTAAAATCAATTAAAACAATATAACAAACTTGTAGCAATTTTTCAACAAGTAAGTTTATCTAATTCCCTTTTGCCTTTCATCTATAAAACTTTTGGTTAAGTATGAAGAATCAACAGTAAAGCATTAGTTTACTTGCTTTCATAAGATATTCATATTAGACAGCCTGATGCTTTTGTTTTCGCCATTGCTCCTCATGTTAGTAAGCCCTTCCAGTCTACCTTTAACATTGTCCAGAGCCTCTTCAGTGGAAGGTCTCCAATACCTAAGTCATCACCAAACTTAAAGGCCTAGTAGCAGTTTATACTTTTCAAGTTTTTTGTGGAATTTGATAGTATTGTTTACTCACTGCTGTTCTAAAAAATGTTTTCTTTCCTAGGCTCCTAAGATACAGCACCAGTTGTTGTTTTGTTTTATCCTTCCTGTCTTTTGTAACACACTGTAAATTCTTTTCAACCCTTACCCTAGACATAGGGACTGTTATCTAAGATTTTATCTGTAATCTTCCTCTTCTACTCCAAAGATTCTGTGAAGTCAACCCTTACCTTTTTGGAATACCATTAAAACTTGGAATTTGGCTGCTTAAAACCTCTACTCAGAATATGGTGGCATTAGTAGAAACTCGTTATCATTTTTCACCCTCCTCTTTCGCTCTAGTTATTTGTAACTTCCTTATATCAAAAGTAACATCAACTTTGAGCCAAAGATCTTGGCTCAAAATCCTTACTTACATTTAAATTTTAAAAATTCGCTTATTTCTTATATTTTGTCATTTGCTGGTTTACCACTGAACTGTCTATACTTCATTCATAAACTAGTTGAGTAACTCGTCACAACTCATATGGACAATAATAATAGCTACTTAACTAGTCTTCTATCCTTACTCCTTCCTCATTTGAGATACATTCTCAAAACTTCTGTCAGATTAAATCAAAATTTATGACCATGCTCATTATTTAAGCCTAGTAACAATATATGAATCACATACAATATCATTATGTTGCATTAAGTTAAAATTCTATTGAATCTATAGGGGAAAAGGCCACAAGCATGTGGGTAGAGTGAGATCTCAGAGACAGAATAAGGTGATTCCTGAAAAAACTTTGAAAAGAGGCATGTCTTTCATTTTAGAAATAAATTGAGTAAGACATGGTAGTGGACACTTGTAATCCCAGCATTCAGAAGCTGAGGCCGGAGGATTGCCACGAGTTCGAGACCAGCCTGGGCTACACAGTGGGTTCAAGGCCAGCCTGAAATACCAGACCCTTCCCCCGCAAAAAAAATGAATTGAGAAAGTAGACCTTAGGTAGGCAAAAGAACACAGCTTCTGTTGGTCTATATTCAAGGGTCCTAAAATCCAGAGTAATTATTATGGATGATGATTATCAAATGATATTCAAAATGGGGAAGCAGACTAAAGAGTGGAAATAAGGAGTCAAGATAAAGCCATTCATTTTCCATAGGTCTCCAGGCAGAATGGGCCAGGCCATGTAGGTTGCACTAACTAGAGAGAAATTAGAATCCTGTATTTGCAAGCCTATTTTGGGTTCATAGACTTAACCTTTTCCTTCTTTAGCAAAAGTAATGATAAAAATAGCAATCTTTCTGAATTGTTAAAGTAAATGAAGCTCCCTTAACACTGTTCCATGCTTGGCTATACTCCAGATCTATATGAATTTATAAAACATCACATTAAATATCAAAAAGTAGCATGGATTGCAAAATAACTGAGGTCAAATTACTGGCAATTCTTTTTTTAGAGAAAATCAATTAGAAGGTCAGCATATAAAATATTTCTATTTTATGATGACTTCGGGCAGATTGTCACTTGATATCATTGTGGGAAAGGAAAAGGCATATGGACTGCATAACAGTGCAGTTGGGTAGATATTAACTTGATTTAAAAATTAATTTGAGTGGCTCTTAATTAGATTGATGTCAAACCAGGAGCAGGGTTCTTCTGGTAGACACAGGCATTTCTTCTGCTTCTATTTTTCAAAATATCAATGACTTAGAAAAAGCTGTTTGAGAGTATATTTGTCCTATTTGTAAATGATACAACACCCAAAGGGATTGCTAATATGCTAGATGACAGAATAAGGATTTGAAATTTTGTAATAGATAGCAGGACAGAACTTAAGCCAAACAAAATTAAATTTAACATGGAACCATACAAATGTTAGATAGTTTTTAAAAAATCAATTATACAGGTCTAGGATTTGGAAAAATCTAACATGACTGCAGTTTCTTTTTAAAATAAAGTAATGAAAGTGAGTAAGGCTTTTAGTTGACCACAGAGCCAGCATGTGCCCACAGCAAGATATGATTACTATAAAAGCTAAAAATCATAGTCTTTCATTGATCTTCTAGGATGGGGACCTATGCTCTAAACAACTGACCTTTCAATCTTTAATGTATATAAAAGGCACTGCTTAATTGTGTTCAACCAAAGATAAAATTTTATTTGCAGTATTACATTATATAATGTTTGACTTTTTGGGTGGGTAATTTATAAATTATACGAAATGAGAACAGGAGCAACTAACATGCTGGAGAGATAAATAACCAAGGAATGGCTGAGAAAGCTACACATACGTATGGTAGAAAATTACTTTAAAAAAGAGAACAAAATAGAAAAGAACTTCAAATATTTGAATAACTAGCATGAGGTAGCAGTAAGTAGCATGTTCTGTATTGTCTCTCAGGGTAGAACTGAATGAGAGCTTATAGGAAGACAGATTTCAATTTTGTATAAAGAATATATTTTTAATGAAACAGGAGCCTACATAAAGTAAGGGATTCCACAATACTAGACACTGATATCTCAGAAGTTTTATAGAAAGTACTGTGCATGAAAAAAAGATTAAATTAGATGATCCTCTAAGGTATCTTCCAACAAGATTTCAAGATTCTATGAAACAAATATTAACTCAAATCATGGGAGAATTGCAACTTCATAGTTTTCTGCCACTTTGCAATCTGCTACTTACTCAAAGTACTAGTTTGGATGCTGTACAAACAAAATTCCCGACTGGCCTAACGTTACTAAAAGTTACGATTTTGAGTTCATTTACGAATCATAATGATTGGTCTCACTGAGCTATACATAGTTTAACCCAATCTCCCCAGGTACCAGAGGCACATCTGTAAAGCGGCCACCTGAATTTAGGATTTTTGCATTTGATTATAGAGTAGGCATTTATTCATGTGAGGCTGAGGGCCAAAATCTGCCTCAACAGACTATGAGCTAAATACTAAACTGTATGCTTTACATTTCCCTCCACTCTGTGATAGGTATGTATGCATGTATATATGGATGGGTATATGCATATATGCATGTATATGTAAATGATATATGATGAATATATATGGAAATGACATGACATGATAATAGAATAAAGGTGAAGGAAAAGTGAAGCAGCAACAAAGCCATATGAGATAACCTGCTGTTGGCAAAGACCAGATACTAGTAGGTTTCCAAACTGAAAATTTAGAGGGAAGCCCTTGTTTGTCAACGACAAGAACAAGGCAAGAACAAGTAAAAGAGGAAAATAAAAGGTCCTGGTGTTAGTGACAGATAATTCAATAGAAAAACTATAATCAGCTTCATGAAATATGTTTTATAATAACATAAGATTTTTTTCATGATAATCATCTCAATATTTGGCCACGATTAGAAATATGGGTTAAATAAACTCTAAAAATTAAAAATTTTACCCAGTACTGGGTTATGGCAGTACAAATCAACAGAAGCCAGCCAGAAGTTAATTGTTCATTGGCAAATTACATTTTACTGTTCATTAGTATTTGAAGATTAGTACATTCAATTCTATATCAGAAAGCCTGCAAACTACAAATAATATCCATTTTTTCTCTTTGTAAATTTTTTATACATCACATATTTATCTTAATGAATACATGGTTTTTAAAATGATAGTTGTAAAATAAAATAACACTACTTGCATTTCAGAGTAATCAGTAATATCCAGCTTGAATTTTGTTAAGAAAAAAAGCGGTACTAAAGAAAATCTGTCTCATACTAATCATATCAAAATCTGAAATTATGGCTTTTAAAATCTGCTACAAAATGATAAAAAAATCCTTCTTGTACATAATATTAAAATTTATGATCAACTTGGTTTAGTATTATGAAGTCAAAAATAAGCAATGTTCAACTTTTGAAAAGAATACAATCTACACAAATTTGATATTAGCCCATTACCTATCACTTAGGACTTACTTAACCTCTTACAGTCTAAGCTCTGTCCTCTGTCATCTACTGAACAAACCTAAAAACTTATCTTTTCCCCCTCAACCCATATGCTTTCTCTTTAAAATCCTGTATCCTTGATTAACCCTTTTTTCTTCAAATTTTCTCTTCCCTAGGTTTTCTAAACACTACTTTATTCTACCTATCCTAGCATAACTTTCCCAACCAAATTCCTTGATTATTCTTTCTCTAGAAACTCTTATTTTTTGTTCTCAAATGAGGTTTCCACTAAAGTTATTTTCTTGTCCTACCTTTCTTACTCCCTCTGCGCTCATGATTTCTTTTAAGCTCATAATTTTAATTACTACCTTTGTGGTATAGCTGCAAAAGTAGGTAATTATTGATACCCATAACTCTTCTAATTTAAACACCATATGATTAACTTCAAGCAGGTAATGTTAGCAGAGGAGGAACCAGTTTATACTTTAAGTCAAAGGAGCTAAAAAATAATTTCTTTCCAAACCAGGATCCTTCCTCCCAGCTATTCTTTTTTTTCAATTTTTGAGACAGGCTTTCACTAACCTTGAACTCATTGTGATCCTCTTTCCTCAGCCTCCTGACCACTGTGATTATAGGCATTTACCACCATGCTTGGCTCACTTCTTTTTAAAAGGAGAAAAAAATGCATCCCTAATCAACAAGTCATTCAGGCTCTTTGATTGTTTCTTATGCACATAAATGAAAAATCAAATGCTGTGCAGTTATATTTTTAGTATTAGTTCAATCTCTCCTGGATTAGGTTCTTCTTTCTTGGACCATTGCAATGAGCCAACAATTACTCCATTCTTCAGCTTGTCCTTCATCCATTTAATTCATATCTATCAGGTCAATCTTCTCAATACTTCTTCTAATAATATTTTGCTATTTTAAATTATCCAATAGTTTCCTCTCTGATTTAAAAATAAAACCTAAACCTCTGACACTCAAGGACATTCTTGATATGGTTCTCAGACTTCTTTTTCAAAAAAATATATGCATATATATATAGATAGATAGATATAGATATATATATAGAGAGAGTTTCATTGTAGAATTTTCATACATTCATATCAGCATAATTTCCCAATACTACAAACATATACACAATTCAGCCTAGATGGACTACTAACTGCTCCTCAAATTTAATTTCTTTGACTTTTCTCTGGGTTTAACATATTCTACCTATCCTAGAATTCTGATCGTTTTCTTCCCTCTATCATCCATAGACAACATAGGCCATACAAATATTTTAACCTACTACAGCTTTCCATATTCTCCAGCTATAAATTGTCTATACCTTCAATGACCTCCCAAGGAGGTCACAACCCCAGGAAAGCCCACAGAATGAATCCACTGGGCGTGACAAATTAAACACAAAGGGGGAGAATCCAACAAAAGGAAAAAGTCATGAGGAGGCTTTTAAAACTTTTAACTTCAGGAGTCATGCAGAAGACATCTAATCAGCCCACTGCAGACAGGCAGGTCTGCCCACACCCTACCAAGGTCCCCAGTCCCGCGGAACACGCCCAATCAGCCCGCTGTAGACAGGTAGGTCTCTGCACGCCCTACCGAGGTCCTGAGTCACGCAGAAGACTCCAAATCATCCCCAGGCAGACAGGCAGGTCTGCCCACACCCTGCCCAGGTCCCCAGTCGGGCGGAACACACGCTGAATCAGACCACTGCAGACAGGCAGGTCTGTGCACGCCCTACCAAGGTCCTGAGTCACACGGAAGACACCGAATCACCCAACTGCAGACACGCAGCCACCTGATTCCACATTACCAAGGTTCAGAGGACACCACACCACCAGACCAAGGTACTAAGTTCCACTGCTCCTGGTCCAGAGGAAGGGGCTTTCTGGTCACCATCCCTCCCGCTGCTCCCAGCCCACAGGAAAGGGCTTTTGGGTCACCATCCCTACCCCTGCTCCCGGCCCCTGTCCCACCTCACCCAGCTCAGAGGAGGTAATCCATGCAGGCGCTAACAGCCCCCCGCCCCAGTCAAAATGAGAAAACACATAAATAAGTCTGAAAACCAGACTTCCAGATCACCTACAGCAACCCCAAAGGGAAATGAGATGGAACACTCTGATACTCAACCACCTGGACCCACTGAACTGGCAACAAAAGGGGATCTGGAAAAAATGAAATCAGAAATAATTTCTCAGATAACAGGAGAAATTGTGCCGTTAGTGCGAGACATGATTAATAAATCTGGAGAGGAGCTCAGGAACATGATGGAATCCCAACATAAGAAACAAATGGAATCCATAAAACAGATGCAAATAGATTTGCAGGACATGAAAAACTCCATTGAAAGTCTACACAGCAGAATGAGCCAGTGTGAGGACAGAATTTCAGATATAGAAGATAAGATTGCAATTAGTGACCAGGAAAAGAAAAATTGCTTCCAAATTTTAAGAGAACATGAGAAATCAATCCAGCAGCTGCTAGATGATGCAAAAAAGAATAACATAAGACTGATTGGGCTCAATGAAGAAACAGGAGAGAGTGCAGATGACATAAAAAAACTCTTCACAGAAATAATGGCAGAAAATTTCCCAAGCAGGGGGAAAGAGCTTCACATACAGATACGTGAGCCATATAGGACTCCAAATAGCCTTGATCAAAAAAAAATTACACATAGGCATATAATTGTTAAGATTCCAGAAACACAACAGAAGAAAAACGTTCTCCAAGCAGTGAGAGAAAAGAAACAAATCACATACAAAGGAAAGCCCATCAGAATCACAGAAGACTTCTTAACACAAACCATCAAGGCAAGAAGAGCTTGGAGTGACATATTCCAAGCCCTAAAAGAAAACAGCCTCCAACCCTGATTGATGTACCCTGTAAAACTATCTTTCAATATGGATGGAGAAATAAGATACTTTCATGACAAAGAGCACCTTAGGAACTAAGTGAATACCAAACCAGCACTCCAAAGAATTGTACACAATATCGTAAGAACAGACATTGAGGATCACAACCCCAGGAAGCAAAGCAGAATGAACCCATCTGGCATGACAAGAAATTAAATATAAAGGGGGAGAACCCAACAAAAAGAAAAAGTCATGGCAATGACAAGTCAATACGTTTCAGTTATAACCATCAACATTAATGGTCTCAATTCACCAATCAAAAGAAATAGACTGGCAGAATGGGTCAAGAAGCAAAACCCAACAATATGCTGCATACAAGAAACATACTTCATTCAAAAGGAAACTCATAGACTGAAAGATAAAGGGTGGAAAACAATACTGCATGCGAGAGGAAACCGAAAAAAAGCAGGAGTAGTTATCCTCTTTGCAGATCTAGTAGATTTCAAACCAACACTAATTAAGAGAGATGAAGAAGGACACTACATCCTTGTAAAGGGAAGAATCCAAGAGGAAGAGATGACAATCATAAATATCTATGCACCAAACACTAGTGCACCCAACTATACAAAACAAATACTAATGGACATGAAAAGCCATATATGCACTAATACAATTGTAGTGGGGGACCTCAACACCCCACTGTCACAAATAGATAGATCAACTAGACTAAAATTAAGCAATGAAATACTAGAACTCAATCGAACTCTTGAACAAATGAACTTAACAGATGTTTACAGAGTCTTCCACCCCACAAAATCAGAATACACATTCTGCTCAGCTGCACATGGGTCATTCTCCAAAATAGACCACATACTCACACATAGAACATGTTAAAGTAAGTGCAAAGGAATTGAAGTTATCCCCTGTATATTATCAGACCATAGTGTGATGAAATTGGAGATCCATAGCAAAAGAAACTCAAACAATTTCATAAACATGTGGAAATTGAACAACACACTTCTGAATAACCAATGGGTCACAGAGGAAATTAAAGAAGAAATCAGATAGTTCCTTCAATTCAATTACAATGACAATACAACATATCGGAATCTATGGAACACAATGAAAGCAGTCTTACGAGGGAAATTCATAGCAGTGAATATGCATATTAGGAAAACAGAACGAGCCCAATTAAACAACCTGATGCTGAACCTCAAGCTTCTAGAAAAAGAAGAGCAGGACAACCCCAAAGCTCATACAAGGGAAGAAATTATAAAGATCAGAGGAGAAATCAATGCAATGGAGACTAAGAGAATGATACAAAAAATGAATGAAGCCAAGAGTTGGTTCTTCAAAAGAATCAACAAAATTGACAAATCCCTAGCCAACCTTATCAGAAAAAGGAATGAAAAGGCCCAAATCCATGAAATTAAGAATGAAAAGGGTGAAATTACAACAGACCCAGCAGAAATCCAGAGCATCACCAATACCTACTTCCAGAACCTATACGCCAATAAGATGGACAACACAGAAGAAATGGACAGATTCCTAGATACATATGAATTACCAACGTTGAATGAAGAAGACCTAAAAATTCTGAACAACCCAATATCAACCAATGAAATTGAAAACATAATAAAAAATTTATCAACTAAGGAAAGCCCAGGCCCTGACGGCTTCACTGCTGAATTCTACAAGACATTTAGAGAGGAACTGCTGCCACTACTGTTTAAACTCTTCAATGAAATTGAAAGGGAAGCAACACTCCCAAATTCCTTCCTGGAAGGAAGCATCACCTTGACCCCCAAAGCAGAGAAAGACCCAACTGAAAAAGAGAACTACAGGCCAATCTCACTAATGAACATAGATGCAAAAATCCTTAATAAGATACTTGCAAACAGAATGCAGAAGATCATCAAGAAGATCATACACCCTGATCAAGTGGGATTCATCCCAGGGATGCAGGGATGGTTCAATATACGAAAATCAATTAATGTAATACACTATATCAATAGAGCCAAGGACAAAAACCATATGATTATCTCCATAAACGCAGAAAAAAGCATTTGACAAAATCCAACATGCATTCATGATAAAAACCCTACCAAAAATTGGAATAGATGTTCTCTACCTCAAACTGATAGAAGCCATCTATGAAAAACCAACAGCCAATATCATCCTAAGTGGTCAAAAACGGAAATCCTTCACACTAAAATCAGGGACAAGACAAGGATGTCCACTATCACCACTCTTCTTCAATATAGTTCTGGAAACATTATCCATGGCAATTAGACAAGAGAAAGAAATAAAAGGAATAAAGATAGGAAATGAAGAAGTCAAATTGTCATTATTTGCAGATGACATGATACTCTATATAGAAGACCCCAAGAACTCCACCAAGTCTTCTAGACTTAATAACCAAATTCAGTCAAGTAGCTGGTTACAAGGTCAATGCACAAAAATCAATAGCTTTCCTCTACACCAATGACAGACTCACTGAGAGAGAAATAGGGCAAATAATTCCTTTCACAATAGCATCCAAAAAACTGAAATACCTAGGAATCATCCTAATGAAAGAAATCAAAGACCTCTTCTCTGAAAACTATGGCACTCTGAAAAGAGAGATCGAAGATGATATCAGAAAATGGACAGACATCCCCTGCTCCTGGGTACGAAGGATTAATGTAGTGAAAATGGCCATACTTCCAAAACTGCTATATAGATTTAATGCAATTCCAATTGAGATCCCAGCAGCATACTTCATAGATCTCGAGAAAACAATCCAAAAATTCATTTGGAGCAAGAAGAGACCCAGAATAGCAAAAGCAATTCTAGGTAACAGAGACATGGCAGGGGGTATCGCAATCCCCAACCTGCAACTCTACTACAAAGCTACTGTGATAAAAACAGCATGGTACTGGCAAAGAAACAGGCTTGAGCACCAGTGGAACAGATTAGAAGATGCAGAAACAACTCCAGACACACTCAGCCATCTCATCTTTGACAAAGGAGCCAAACACCCTCACTGGAGTAAAGATAGCCTCTTTAATAAATGGTGCTGGAAAAATTGGGTTTCAACTTGCCAAAGATTAAAACTAGACCTGTATCTCTCACCATGCACTAAACTAAAATCAAAATGGATTAAAGATCTAAATATTAAAATAGAAACTTAGAACCAGTTGGAACAGAGGTTAGGTAGAACCCTTGAAGACATCGATGTAGGAAAAGATTTTATGAACAAAACCTCAGTTGCCCGTGAACTACCACAAACAATCAACACATGGGATCTCTTCTTATTAAAAGGCTTCTGCACAGCAAGAGAAACCACCAGCAGTGTGAAGAGACAACCCACAATGTGGGAAAAAATCTTCACCTGCTCTTCCTCAGACAAAGGTCTACTATCTCGAACCTATAAAGAACTTAAAAAGATCAGACCTCCCAAATTGAAAGACCCAATCCAAAAATGGGCATCTGAAATGAACAGACATTTCTCAGACAAAGAAGTAGAAATAGCAAATAAATACATGAAAAAATGTTCAACATTACTTGTCATTCGAGAGATGCAAAGGAAAACAACGCTGAGATTCCACTTCACTCCAGAAAGAATGGCTGCTATCATGAAATCAACCAATAACAAATGCTGGTGGGGCTGTGGGGAAGGAGGAACCCTGCTCCACTGCTGGTGGGAGTGTAGACTGGTGCAACCACTGTGGAAATCAGTATGGAGATACCTCAAAGAACTAGGACTGGAAGTCCCATTTGACCCCACTATTCCACTGCTGGGGATCTTCCCCAAAGAATTAAAAGAATCATACCACAGTGAAATATGTGCACCCATGTTCATAGCAGCTCAGGTTGTAATAGCTAAAACTTGGAAACAGCCCAAATGCCCATCAACTGGAGACTGGATAAAAAAAAAATGTGTTTTTTTAATAAAATGAAGTACTACTCAGCCATAAAATATGAAAAATTAGAGACATTTATAGCTAAGTGGATGCACACTGAGACAATACTGTTAAGTGAAATAAATAGGACACAGATGTGTAAATACCGAATAGTTTCTCTGCTGTGAGAAATTGAAAGTGTAAATAAAGACTAAATGTATAATAGGTCAAGTGAAATAGGAAGAAAAAGGGCAAAGGGGAAGGAAGCGGGAGGGCTCCGGGAAAGGATAGAAGGGAATGGGATTAATATGAGAAAATGGAAAAATAGGAACAAAATTTTTGTAAATAGGGAGGACTGGAGGGGTTGAAGGGAGGGCTGGGCAAGGGTGAAAAACAAGAACCAAGAGAGACTGTGTAAAGGTGCAAATTTCCAATGATGAATGTCATTATATTGTATACCTAAAATGTACCAATTATTAGAATGAACAATCGATAATGTAAAATAGGAAGAAAAGGTCCAAAGGGGTAGGGGTAGTGGGAGGCACAGGGGAAAGGAAAGAAGGGAAAGGAAAAAATGATGAGAAATGGAAAAAATGGAAATAAAGTCTTTGTAAATAGGGAAGGGTGGAGGGCGTGAAGGGAGGGCTAGGAATGGGGAAAAAATAAGAACCAAGATGCATTATATAAAGGTACAATTCCCAATGAGAAATGTAATTGTGTTGTATACCTACAATGTACCAATAAAACAATTTAATACAAAAAAAAAAAGAAGAAATTTTTCTTTTTCTGGTCACTAATTGCAATCTTATTTTCTATATCTGAAATTCTTTCCTCACATTGGTTCATTCTGCTGCATAGACTTTCAATGGAGTTTTTAATCTCCTGGAAATCTGTTTGCATCTGTTTTATGGATTCCATTTGTTTCCTATGTTGAGATTCCATAATGTTCCTCAGCTCCTCTATTTTTTTATCTGTGTCCTCTCTAGATTTATTAATCATGTCTTGCACTATGGGCACAATCTCTGTTGTTATCTGAGAAATTATTTATGATTTCATTTTTTCCAGATCCTCTTTTGTTGTCAGTTCAGGGAGTTCAGGTGGTTGAGTATCACAATGTTCCATCTCTCCATCTCATTTTCCTTTGGGGTTGTTTCAGGTGATCTAGAAGTCTGGTTTTGAAACTTATTTTTGTGTCTTCTCATTTCAATGGGGGGGGGGGGCTGCTGGCGCCTGAGTGCCTCACCTCCTTTGTGCTCGCAGCGGTGGTATAGCGGCCTGGAACCCTCCTCTTGTGCGCTGAGAGCAGCTCACCTCCTCTGTGTTCACGGGGGTTAATTATTGATAATTAGCTATTTACAACAACATTGGGCAGGTATTATCTATATGTTATGGAAGAGGAAAGTAAGGCTCACATAGATTATCTTGGTAAAATGACCTACATATAGAAGGCACACAGTTAAGACTCAAACACAGGTTTTTCTGATCACAGAACCATCTATCACATTAAATATGGAGAAATTCCCCACACTTAATCCAGCAGTTCCCCAAAACCCTTAAAGGAAAAAATGTTACTTGCAACACAATTCCTCTCTTGCCCATTCTTCAAGTTAACAATAATACAAATTCAAAGGAAATGATAATTCCATTGGTTGTAACTTTATTAATTTTTCAACTAATTTTTAGTAATATTGTATCAATATGCAATACCAATAGCTTTTACATACTTTAGTTTCTTTATATGATCAGTATATAATACTCTACTTTAAATAATTTTTTGTAGTTAATTATAAGTTGTTAATATTCAGAGGAGACAGTAACAAGGGCATCTACAAATGGCTATATGCAAATAAAAAATCAAGGTCTTGAGCAAACTCAAGACCTGAGGCAAAGTAAATAAGGTTAAATTAAACAGATTTCAGAATCCATGGCAGTATAAGTCAAACTGCAGTACATCTACACAGAGAAAGATTGGTCAGCTAGGGAATTTATGAATTAGAAAAATATTCAATGAGAAGCCTGTACTCTCTTACAAAAGAAAAATGTCAGATTGTGATTGAGTTTATAATCCCAATTTTGAAATATATGTATGTGTATATACACATAAAGATTAGATGATATATATCAACAAATAACCAGTAATTATTAGTAGTTTGACAGATTAAATTTATTTTATTCTTTTTATATTTTAATTTTTCTCTATTTACTAAGAAAAATATTTTAGTTTTTGTAATTATAAAATTAATTTCATAGTAATATATGAGATTAATTCAAAAGATTCTGTTCCCATTTTTAAAAATCTGCTAGCTACCTATACTACAGCTATAGATAGGTATAAAGTCTCAAATTGTCAATTTAACCTTTCAATATCCATGGTATTCAGTAAGATGTGGAAATAATTAACAAATTTTTGGTCTGTAATGTTGATACACTGTGGAGTGTCCTTTAGAAGCCATTACTCAGCTGTTAGCAGTAAGTATTTAGGCTCTTGGCTCCAAGACAAGTTCATAGTTTCTTGGCTCCAAGGACTAATTAGATTGGAAAAACAAAGTTTTCTTTAACTCTGTTAATTGGTAATACTGGTAGATTTCACATTTATCAAGTTTAAATTACTAAGGAACCACAATATATTCTTCCATTAAAATATTTCACAACACTAAATGTGCTCTATGCTAATTTGAATATTTACTACATATTTAATCACACTCATACCATCACTACTACAAGTTGAAAATGTATATGCCAAATTTTAGCCCAGGGTGACTTCTAAAGCTGAGTTATGAACCCCAACTGAAATAGCACACTGCAATGGAAATGCCGACAATCTTAACTAGAGCAACATGAACAACACTAACTATAATAAAATCCTTGTTCAAATATAACTCAAATAAAATGTAAAAACCAAGAGCTGTGAACAGCTCAGTATTTTAAGCCATTTTTCAACACATTTGAAATCCAAGCATTCTATTCAAAGCAATACCTGATGGTTTTTCAGACTTCTATGCCTTTTTTTTTTCTGGTACCAGGATCAAACTTAGGATCTTGCACTTGTGAGGCAGACAGTGGTACCACTGAGCGAAATCCCTGGCCCTCTTTGCCTCTTTTAAAAATCTATAGATATTAACATCTCATATAGTTCCTTATAAAACTTTTTGTTTTTGTTTATCTTCAGCTAGTGAGAGTCCTAATGAAGCTTCCATGAAATACAGTAAATGCTATTTCTTTCTGGCCTTGCTTTTCAATATCTCTAAGAATGGACATGCTCAGTGAATTCTGACAAATAACAAAGGGTTCATCAAATTCTCAATTACAAAGCCTGTTAAAGTGGCTTGCTTTAGAACTGTCTGAGTAAAAATGGAGGATAAAATTGTTTCACAATACTATAATTAGCATTTTGCCTCCCCCATGTCAAAGGAGTGATTTCATTTTTCATCTATGCATACAATTTGGAAAAAAGAGGAAAAAGGAAGCAGGAACCAAGCACTTTTGTCAAAAAGCTCCAGTAAAAGTAACACTGGCAGTTGCTACTTATGTTTTGCAGTGCTGGGGATGGAATACAGGGCTTTGCTAATACTAGGCCAGTGTTCCTCTACCACAGAGCTGTAATCCTAGTCTTGCTATTCATTTTTTAATTGAGGCGGTATAGTAGTCAACCACAAACACACACACACACACAACATGTGCCCACTTGTACAGCTGGCGTTAAGCACTGTTGAAAAGACCACTGGCAGCCAGTGATAGTTACTGCCCTTATCCATAGTTATTCCCTTTGAGTCCAGTTTGCACAAACAGAATTGAGAATCTGGAGAACAAAATAGAACTGATGTGACTCATATTAATTTTTAAGCACAATTTGGTAATTAATTATGGGAAATAGAATTTTTATCTTTGCTCTGAACTCAGGCATTTGCTTATAATTTAAATAATATAACACTCAAATATAAATATGGTCCAAAATATCTTGCTAACAGCTTCATTAGTCACAATCATTTCACGTATTTTAAAACTGTGGAAGACCAATGAAAGGCAATAACTGATTATGATTGGTAAAGAAGCAAACAAAAATCTGCTTATAGATACACATTTTTTCATATGTAATTAAATGTGACTGTAGTTTTTTACTTCATGCACGATCATGTTCAGAGAGGTGATGCTACCTTGATTAATAATCACAGAAAATTAAATTTTACTTTTCAAAATATTTGAACTTTACAAGCAGTTAACATCACAGTAAGACTCAGCTTATACTTTTACGAGCTAACTACTTCAAATGATAGTAAATATTACAGAAAATTAGTGATGGGAATAGAAACATAGACAGAATAAAAAATACAAATATGTTCATTGTTTGACCCTGCTATACTGTTTTCAGATTTGGTCAGGCAGAATACACATTTTCTTAATACTTCCAAATTTAATTGCTAATACTGAATGTGAAATTACAGTTAATTCTAGAAGTTTTTTATTTTTGAGTGTTAGTAGTACAACACTGCTGATATAAGAAATTAAATCCATTCAAGAAAATGACGCGATAAGCAAAATAGAGATGGGCACTTTCAAATTATGACATATAATTTAGGTGCAATATCTGCATTCATATATAATTCCTCTTTTTTGGCAAATTTTCTTCCTATTAGTGCTTTCTTCATTTACCACTCATGTCATGCTCTAAACAAGGTATATATTTAAGTTCCACATTGTTCCGGAATCCTCCCCTTTCTAATATCACTGCTATGGCTCCAAAGCTACTACAGAGGGCCTCCAGATTGTGAAAAATACTATATAGCTATAAAATATAAAGTTTTGACTATATAATTAAATAAATCAGTTGTATCTGTAAACCAGTTAAACAGAAAAACCCTTTTAAAAATAAGCATATGTTTCTTTCTAGAGGTTAATTCCACGTCTGTTTTTTTTTTTTTAAATCTCCTGATAGGGACAGTTTTAGAACCTACATTGCTACTTTCACAAAACAATCATAAAAGAGAAAGATGAAAATATCACTCATATGGGCCAGAGATTTAGCTCAGTGGTTCTGCCGCCTGCCTCGCAAGCGTAAGGACCCGAGTTCGATCCTCAGTAACAAAAATATATATATATATCACTGATAGCCAGGTATGGTGATATACACTTTTAATTCAGCATTCTGAAAGGTTGAGGCAAAAGGATCGTAAGTTTGACTCACCCTGGATAACTCAGTAACTTGGCAAGACCCTGTATTCAAAAAAAAAAAAAAGAAAGAAAACAGAAATAGGGTGGAGATGTAGCATAATGAGAAATCCCTGAGTTCAATCAACAGTACCATGAAAAAATCAGTAATGTTTTTGTATATTTTCCTCCAGGAGAGAACCATATGCTATGCAAACCGTATCATGGCATGGTGCTAGACAACCTGTAATTCAAGATTAGTTGGTTATACAGATGGAGGTGGAGTTCATTAGGTGCAAACTAGAAATTCATTTTTCTAAGCTTACTTTAGATTGCATTTTCCAAGTAAAGCAATTAGCAGTGCTGACCTTTGGGTCACTTACATTAGAATAAACAGTTGTCTAACTTCATTGTTAGCAATGCAAAGTGTTGGCGATATGCTGTTCATTGCCACATGGCAATAGTATCGGGCTCTACACCAATCATTGCCACAAAATACTCATTTCCTATTCACTTGATCTGTACTCATGTTTAAACTGACTCACCTCCTGTCTATTTTAACTCCCTTCAGAATATTTTTCAATGTACGAATAACCAAGAATGGAAGAAAAAATGGAACCAGAGCCTTTTTATAAATATGGAGGGTAAAAAAGGTTAAAGGGGGGGGAATGGGAAACATAATTGATATATTATGCACAGGTACAAATTCCCCTTAATGAATGTGATCATTATGTATGGGAAACATGCACTAATAAAAAATAAAGATAAAAATACAATCAAACCACAGAAACATACATTTGTCTTCCTTCTTTAAAAAAAAAAAAGTTGCTGGTTAAAAGTAGGTATTCTAAGTGTGTGCTTAAAATTTTTTTAACGCTAAAAAATATGGTGAGGACCACATGTTAGTAGTCCTAAAGCTCCAAAAGTGGTGTGCTATCCTCACCACATTTTTTCTAAGGATGTCAATATGCCCAGACTTCTGATTACAAAATATATATTTACAAAATAAATCATAAAATATACTGGAAAATACAAGCATTTCAAAGTGATATATTTTATACATTTGTAGATCTTTGAAATCCCAGAACACTGTATAATACTTGTACTATTAGTCTTAGCTGTCAACATGACTGGATTAAGGGATTCCTGTGCTGTTGGAGACAGGACCAGCTGGAGATGGGTCACAGGGGGTGTGCCATTGGAGGGCTTATTTCTTGCAGGTACTGTTCCCCTGTGTTCTGCTTCCCAGCCACCATGAAATGAGCAGTTTTAGTCCATTATGCCCTTCTGCCATAATGTTTCTGCCTCACAGTCAAAAGACCTTGGAATAAGCCTCTGAAACCATAAGTCAAATCAAACCTCTCTTCCTTTAAGTTCTGGGTGTGAGGCATTTTACTAAGCAAAGAAAAAGCTGACCAATACAATATTTCACTTATCAATATCTAAATAACTATACGGGTAGTTCAACGATAATGAAGAGTTTAATAAAACAAAGTGATTAATTTTCAAAGCTATTTAATATATATGTACTTAATATATGTATATACACATATACATATGCACACATATGCGCATGAGTACCATAATATTATTTCTTTAAAACAAAGACTCCATCTTAGATAATAAAAATAATACACTATATGCATAAAAGAACATTTGGTTTACTGTTTTAATAAAGCACACGTAAATGTAGTGCAAATTATTGTTTCTATGTAAAGTAAGATTAAACGAAGGGGCTTCCGGGCCGCCGTTCCACTGCTCCCAGCACAGAGGAGGTGAGCCATGTGGGCGCCAACAGCGCCCTCCCCCATCAAAATGAGAAGACACGAAAACAAGTCTCAAAACCTGACTCCCAGATCACCTACACCAACCCAAAAGGGAAAGGAGGTGGAACACTCTGATACTCAACCACCTGGACTCCCAGAACTGGCAACAAAAGAGGATCTGGAAAAATGAAATCAGGAATAATTTCTCAGATAACAGCAGAGATTGTGCCCATAGTGCAAGACATGATTAATAAATCTAGAGAGGACAGATAAAAAATAATATAGGAGCTGAGGAACATGATGGAATCCCAACATAAGAAACAAATGGTATCCATAAACAGATACAAACAGCTTTCCAGGAGATTAAAACCTCCATTGAAAGTCTACACAGCAGAATGAGCCAATGTGAGGACAGAATTTTAGATATAAAAGAAAAGATTGCAATTAGTGACCAGGAAAAGAAAATTTCCTTCAAATTTGTAAAGGACCATGAGAAATCAATATAAAGGCTGCTAGACCATGCAAAGAAGAATAACATAAGACTGATCAGAGTCAATGAAGAAACAGGAGAGAGTGGAGATGACATAAAAAAACTTTTCACACAAGTGATGGCAGAAAACTTCCCAAGTATGGGAAAAGAACTTAACATACAGATGACTGAGGCATATAGGACTCCAAATAGCCTTCATCAAAAAAAAATCTACACATAGCTATATAATAGTTAAGATTCCAGAAAGCCAACAGAAGAACAAAATTCTACAAGCAGTTAGATAAAAGAAACAAATCACATGCAAAGGAAAGCCCATCAGAATTACAGATTTTTTAACATGAAACCTCAAGGCAAGAAGAGCTTGGAGTAAAGTATTTCAAGCCCTAAAATAAAACAACCTCCAACCGAGATTAATGTACCCTGCAAAATTATGTTTAAAAATTGATGGAGAAATAAGATACTTTCACGTCAAAGAGCACATGAAGAATTTGATGAATATCAAAACAACACACCAAAAAATTTTAAACAATATCCTAGAAAAAGACAATGAGCATTACAAGCACATGAAACCCAGCAGAATGAATCCCACAGGCATGACAAGAAATTAAATGCAAAGGGGGAGAATCCAAAAAAAAGAAAAAGTCATGACAATGATAATTGAATATGTATCAGTTATAACGATCAATATTAATGGTCTCAATTCACCAATCAAAAGAAACAGACTGGCAGAATGGGTCAAGAAGCAAGATACAACAATGCGCTGCATATAAGAAACACACATAATTCAAAAAGAAACTCATAGACTGAAAGCTAAAGGGTGGAAAACAATACTCCATGAGACAGGAGCCAGAAAAAAAGCAGGAGTATATATATCCTCTTAGCAGATCAAGTGGGTTTCAAACAAACACTGATTAAAAGAGACAAAAAAGGACACTACATCCATGTAAAGGGAACAATCCAACAGCAAGAGATAACAATCATAAATATCTAAGCACCAAACACTAGTGCACCCAACTATATAAAACAAATACTAATGGAAATGAAAAGTCATATATGTACTAATACAAGAGTAGTGGGGGACCTCAATACCCCACTATCACAAATAGATGAATCAACTAGACAAAAAATAAGTAATGAAACACTCTAATTCAATCAAACTCTTGAACAAATCAACTTAACAGATGTTTACAGTGTTCCACCCCACAAAATCAAAATGCACATTCTTTTCAGCTGCACACGGATTGTTCTACAAAATAGACCATATACTCGCTCATAGAACGTGTTTAAGTAAGTGCAAAGGAATTGAAGTTATCCCCTGTATATTATCAGACCATAGTGCGATGAAATTGGAGAGCCATAGCAAAAGAAACTCAAAAAATTTCATAAACACATAGAAATTGAACAACACACTTCTGAATAACCAATGGGTCACAGAGGAAATTAAAGAACAAATCAGACAGTTCCTACAATTCAATGACAATGACAATACAACATATCAGAATCTATGGGACACAATGAAAGCAGTCTTACGAGGGAAATTCATAGCAGTGAATATATATATTAGGAAAACAGAGTGAGCCCAAATAAACATCCTGATGCTGAACCTCAAGCTTATAGAAAAAGAAGAGCAGGACAAACCCAAAGCTCATACAAGAGAGGAAATTATAAAGATCAGAGCAGAAATCAATTCAATGGAGACTAAGAGAACAATACAAAAAACTAATGAAGCCAAGAGTGGGTTCTTTAAAAGAATCAACAAAATTGACAAACCCTTAGCCAACCTTATCAGAAAAAGAAAAGGCCCAAATCCATGCAATTAGGAATGAAAAGGGTGAAATTACAACAGACCCAGCAGAAATACAAAGGATCATCAATACCTACTCTAGGAACCTATAAGCCAACAAGAAGGAAAAGACAGAAGAATTGGACAGATTCCTAGGTACGTATGAATTACCAAAGTTGAATGAAGAAGACCTAAAAATTCTAAACAAACCAATGTCAACCAATGAAATTGAAAATGTAATTGAAAACTTATCAACTAAGAAAAGCCCGTGTCCTGATGGCTTCACTGCTGAATTCTACAAAACATTTAGAGAGGAACTGCTGCCACTACTGTTTAAACTCTTCAATGAAATTGAAAGGGAAGCAATACTCCCAAATTCATTCCTGGAAGCAAGCATCACCTTGATCCCCAAAGCAGAGAAAGACCCAACTGAAAAAGAGAACTATAGGCCAATCTCACTAATGAACATAGATGCAAAAATCCATAATAAGATACTGGCAAATAGAATGCAGAAGATCATCAAGAAGATCATACACCCTGACCAAGTGAGGTTCGTCCCAGGGATACAGGGCTGGTTCATCAAAGCAAAAAATGTAATACACTACATCAATAGAGCCAAGGACAAAAACCATATGATCATCTCCATAGATGCAGAAAAAGCATTTGACAAAATCTAACATGCATTTATGATAAAAACCCTACAAAAAATTGGAATAGATGGTATCTACATCAATCTGACAAAAGCCATCTATGAAAAACGAACAGCCAATATCATACAAAATGTCAAAAACTGAAATCCTTCACACTAAAATCAGGAACAAGACAAGGATGTCCACTATCACCGCTCTGGTTCAGTACAGTTTTGGAAACATTAGCCACAGCAATTAGACAATAGAAAGAAATAAAAGGAATAAAGATAGGAAATGAAGAAGTCATATTGTCATTATTTGCAGATGACATGATACTCTATATAGAAGACCCCAAGAACTCCACCAAAAGTCTTCTAAACTTAATAACCAAATTCAGTAAAGTACCTGGATACAAGGTCAACACACATAAACCAACAGCTTTCCTCTATACAAACAACAGACTCTCTGAGAGAGAAATAAGGCAAACAATTCCTTTCACAATAGCATAAAAAAAATGAAATACCTAGGAATCAACCTAAGGAAAAAAATCAAAGACCTCTTCTCTAAAAACTACATCACTCTGAAAAGAGAGCTTGAAGATGATATCAGAAAATGGAAAGACATCACCTGCTCCTGCATAGCAAGGATCAATATAGTGAAAATGGCCATACTTCCAAAACTGCTATATAGATTCAATGCAATCCCAATTAAAATTCCAGCAGCCTACTTCACACACCTTGAGAGAACAATCCAAAAACTTATTTGGAACAAGAAGAGACCCAGAATAGCAAAAGCAATTCTAGGTAACAGAGACATGGCAGAGGGTATCACAATCCTCAACTTGAAACTATAATAGAAACTACTGTGATAAAAACAGCATGGTACCACCAAAGAAAAAGACCTGAGGACCACTGGAACAGATTAGAAGATGCCAAAACAACTCCAGACACACTCAATCATCTCATCTTCAATAAAGGAGCCAAACACCCTCACTGGAGGAAAGATAGCCTCTAATAAATGGTGCTGGAAAAATTAGGTTTCAACTTGCCAAAGATTAAAACTAGACCTATATTTCTCACCATGCACTAAACTAAAATCGAAATGGATTAAAGATCTAAATATAAAAATAGAAACACTGAACTGGCTGGAACAGAGGTTAGGTAGAACTCTTGAAGACATTGGTGTACGAAAACATTTTATGAACAAAACCTCAGTTGCCCATGAACTAGCACAAACAATCAACAAGTGGGATCTCTTCCTATTAAAAAGCTTCAGCACAGCAAGAAAAACCACCAACAGTGTGAAGAGACAACCCACACAGAGGGAAAAAATCTTCACCTGCTGTTCCTCAGACAAAGGTCTACTATCTCGAATCTATGAAGAATTTTAAAAAAATCAGACCTCCCAAATTTAAAGACCCAATTCGAAAATGGGCACCTGAAATGAACAGACATTTCTCAGACAAGGAAGTAGAAATAGCAAATAAATACATGAAAAAATGTTCAACATCACTGGTCATTCGAGAGATGCAAATGAAAACAACACTGAGATTCCACCTCACTCCAGAAAGAATGGCTGCTATCATGCAATCAAGGAATAACAAATGCTGGCAGGGCTGTGGGGAAAGAGGAACCTTGCTCCACTGCTGGTGGGAGTGTAGACTGGTGCAGGCACTGTGGAAATCAGTATGGAGATACTTCAAAGAACTAGGACTGGAAGTCCCATTTGACCCAGCTATGCCCCTGCTGGGTATCTTCCCAAAAGAATTAAAAGAATCATATCACAATGATATATGTGTACCCGTGTTCATAGCAGCACAATTTGTAAGAGCTAAAACTTGGAAGCAGCCCAAATGCCCATCAACTGGAGACTGGATAAAGAAAATGTGGTTTTTTAAATAAAATGGAGTACTACTCAGCCATGAAAAATGATAAATTAGACACATTTATAGCTAAATGGAAGCACATTGAGGCAATACTCTCAAGTGAAATAAACAGGACACATGTGTAAATACCGAATAGTTTCTCTAGTGTGAGAAACTGAAAGTGTAAATATGGACTAAAAGGTGTAATAGAAAATGTGAAATAGGAAGAAAAAGGGTAAAGAGGGAGGGGAAGTAGGAGGGATAGGGGAAAAGGAAAGAAAGGAATGGAATTAATATGGGAAAATGAAAAAATGGAATTGAAGATTTTGTAAATAGGGAGGGATGGAGGCGTTGAAGGGAGGGCAGGGGAAGGGGGAAAAATAAGAACCAAGAGAGATTATGTAAAGGTGCAAATTTCCAATGATGAATGTCATTATATTGTATACCTAAAATGTACCAATAAAACAAAAAAAAATAAGATTAAATAATTTACATGCCAGAAATATCCAAAGCAGGATCTTTTATGCCTCTTCGGATGGGTGCCCTACTTTTAATTTACTCCACAAACATGCTGGAGGTTACCTGGCATCCATAACCCTAGGCTTCAGTACAGTATTTAAGTCACTTTATCTATACACATTCCATCTTTTTTATCGATTCACATGGATTTAAATACTATATAAGCATTCATGACCCTGAAATGCCCATCATCACGAATATCTCTCTAAACTCTACACTCTCATATCCACTGCTGATTGATGTCTCCATTTTCATATCTATTAGGCATCTAAAAAGCAGTATTTCTAAAAGAGAATTCTTGATTTTCTCAACTCTTAAACCTGGTTCTTCTACAATCATACACTGCAGTTGCTCTTGCTGAAACTTTTGAAGTCACTGTCTTACTCTCACATGCCTCATCTTATTTATCAGCATGCATGGAGGACTTTATCTTCAAATAAATCAATCTACTTCTCATAACCTCCAAAATGTAAGACTAATTCAGGCTAGTGTCTTTCCTCATTCTACATCTGTTATGATTTAGATCAAGAATGACCTCTAAAATTCTCATGTGTTCAGAGACGAAACATTTGGGAGGAGTTAGATCTTAGAGGCTCTGTATTCATTGGCACAGTCATCCACTAGTGAGTTTAGTTGTTGAGTGTGCTGTTAGGAGATGCAGTCTAGCTGGAAGAGAGGGGTCACTGCGGTGTGACCTGGCAGGGAATATCTCCCTCCCTGGTTTTTTTCTTTCATTTCTGCTTCCTGGCCACCATGACATGAGCAGTTTCCCTCTATTATGCTACCCTGCCCTGTTACCCTTCCTTGGAGCCAGAGGACTATGAACTACAACTGGGAGCCCAAACAAACATCTCATTCTTGAAACTGTGGATGTCAGTATTTGTTCCAGGAATCAGGAAGGTGACTTAGAAATGAAAACCCTCTTGGTTTATCTTTACTTTTACTCTATTGCAATCTATTTCTGATAGCAGAAATATCAGCCTGAATGTGTTTTGAAACCCGAGTCACATCTTATTCCCACACTCTCAACCTGCTAGTTGTCTCCCATAAAATTCTAAATAAATCCAAACTCTATTCTAGGACCTAATGGTCATACATGACCATTAAAAAAAAAAAGTGTGGAGCAGGAAATATTCTGAAGTCTTGGTGTCCTTATTCTAACTTATTTACCCTCTCATATTTACAGTAAACAGCAATTTTCAGGTTGCTGTTCTCTATTTGTCAACTTCCCACAATGTCTTATTTAGACATATTTCTGCTATACTAAAATGCTATGCTATTATTCAATTTTAAAAAGCATTTATTGAGCACTTACTTCTGTCAGAGATGCTGTGCTAGCACTGAGACAGTAAGGACAAAGAGGACATAGGCCTTGAAACAAAAAAGTTCAATCTAGGATATACCCATAAAAGCAAAAAAAAATACAACAATGTAAAATGCAAATGTGGTATGTGTTACATGACTGATAAGGCCACTATGTTGCTGTTGACAGAGCGAAAGGAGAAGTTAATTCTGTCAAAACAGGGTAGAGAGATTGTGAACAAGTATATAAAGGAAGCAACATTTATAATTCAGTGGGTTTTTTATTTGGTCAGTATTTATTTTCTATATGTTTTCCAATATATGAGCATGAATCTCTGCTGTATATTTTAGACCACATAGGAAGCAAAAATGTGACTGAATAGATGTAATGAAATAACTAAAGAAAAACTATGCACATATTTACTGACTCTGCCATCCAGCTGTGTGATCCTGGGCAATTCCTTCATCATTCTAGGTCTCAGTTCCTTCAAATATAAAATGATGAAGTTGTACTAAATGCTATCTTAGGTCCTTTGGAGAAGGGACTAAACAATCTCTAATGCTTCTACCATGTCAGATGTTTCTGAGAAATGTTTTAGTTTTTTTCCTTCTCCCCAAATTTTATACTGTGCTATTATTTTGCATTTTTATTTATTTCCTAGACTTTTCCATACAGCATTGTCTGAACTTTTGTCATTATTTATCTTGTGAAGAAATCAGAGTGGAAAAACAGCTGGTCAGTTACTAATATAAAACGAAAACGTGGCCAATATCAAAAGATAAAGTTGATCGTTAAAATTTAGAAATTAACACTATTCACAGAAACTAAACTAGTTTTTATTGTGTAGGATGGCACTAATTTCACTGAGGTGAAATCCATTTTGAATTTATCCAAAACCTTAGGATTAATAGTACCTTCAAATACATTAATGTAATTTCCCCTGTTGAATAGAATGGTTTTAATTAAACTTTACTAACCCTTTTGGTTTAATCCCTGGAGCTGACCCATAAAATAGTAGAAGTTTTAAATCAAACTATGAAAATCCTCAAAGCTGAAAGTTAAAGTGATAGCCATGGGAGGGCATAAAAGTTTATCGAATCTATCTAGTAAACTAGCAATTATTTATATAAGAAATTGTATATATTATACACTTATATATAATCTTTAAGATTAATTATTGGAAAAAGGTCATCATTTATTAAAAGTATTTCAGTGACATAAAGTCATCAGTCTTTATAGTAACTTTTTTTTAATTTAAAGACTCATTAGTATGCCAATCATGAAAGAATGTATAAATTCATAATTTAACCTAGAATAAAATGACCAGAGCAATACTATTTTATTAATTTTACTGGTAATAAAATTATACTATACAATTTGCTTCTGAACTCTTTCTTCTCTCACCCTGCTTGCTTGTTTCCCATCTACCTACTAAATGAATGAAAATCAAAACAAAACTACTTTCTAACTCTCTAGGCAATGCTTCATAAACTTCTTTTCCACCAAAATACTCTTAATGGAAGAGAAGATTGAACATGCACCCTCAGGGATCTGCAGCAAGTGTGAAATTCCTTTGAAGTCATCTGTTTTATTTTAAAAATTCATGTGGCTTTTGCATTCTACTCCATAATATATATCTGTTTCAATGTAAAAATGATGTGCTTTCCCCCAATATCTTTGAATTACAGAGCTCTAGGAAAATATGCTAAGTTGATATGATAGGTTTGCATCTTCGAATAAGCAAACAGTTTAAAAGCTCAACTTTATGGATAAAGATAATTATAAAATAATTTTTCCATAGATCTCACATACTTCTTTTGTTTTCTTTTCACTTTAAGGTGATTTATTTGTTTTTGTTGGTAATTCTGAGGCCTATAATTTCAGTACTAAAATAAAAAATTTATTGCTATGATAAACAAAATATATTTTATAAAATACCTTTATTTTATACAATAAACATCTTTATTTTAGAAAAGTATTCAGACATAAAAGTCAAAGCTGATAGAAGCTTCATCATAGATATCATTTCAGTCATTCTGAACTATTTTGACTAAAAACATGTAGTTATGACATATACTCATGTAAGATAATAGGAAACAAAGAGATAGACCTTTTACATTTGCAATCTTTAACAATTTGGATTTTCATAATAAAAAATCATAGAAAATGGTATTGGTAGTCATGCAAGTTTTTCTTTAAATATGAGTTATATAATGTAATTATTAACTAAATTTTTCATCTATTTCCCTTTAAAGAAAATGAACTATTTTGTTTTTAAAGAGAAAGAGATCATTTCACAAAGAGTTCGTTATCAAATAAAATGAATTACATAGTGTTGACCCATTTTTATTTCACTGGTAAAATGTGAATCTTATACACAGTATGTTATACACAGCACTGCAGGTGACAGAATGTGACTCAGAAAGGGCTGAAACATATGTTAAGCAAACAAGACCAGTGTGCCTCAAATACTTAGGAAAAGAATTTAAATATAAATAAGAGGTAAATTGCTTGACCTTTCACCATGTTTTGTTTCTTCCTGCATACTAAATTTGACAGTATTTTTTTCAAATGCTTTGGTCAAAAAACATTAAAAAAGAAAGAAATGGATTCTGAATAGTGATATGAAAACTGGTAGTCAGCTGGCTTAGAGGACAGGCAAGTGAGATTTACAGGCATATGATGATGCAGAACAAAATCATTTACAGAGACAGGATGATAATAAAGGAACAAAAAATGGCTCAAGAGAATATATGTCGGGGTACATTTAAATGAAAACTACAGGGATGCAAGTCGGTGGAATGTGCTTCAGAACTTTTTCAGTTGCTAATTCTGAGCCTGAATTTCATAGGGAAAGAAAAAGAACTGGTCAAAATAACTTGAAAATGAGGATTTGCTAAAATGCAAACAGTTGGATGGGAAGAGGATTTTCTCACAACAGTCTTGTGAATATACTGACAAGAAGAATGTACAAAAAAAGGAATAATCAACATACAATAGAGAGATCTAGCTCTTGCAATAGTAGGGAGAAAGAACTTGGCAATATTGTAAATGAGAAATATAAAAGGATTTACCAAAAGTACAGGCACAGGAAACAAATAACTAGAATTGACATAATACATAGTATAAATCATTCTTAAGATTATTCACTTCTTCCCTTCTAATAAGACAATAAAAATAACTGTAATGTTCTGAGCAGTGTATCAATTACTACTACTACTACTACTACTACTACTACTACTACAGATATTGGTCTAGCAAAATAGCTGCATGCTTACTATGTATAAAGTGTTTTACTAGATGCTTTGCATATGTCAACTCATTTATTTTCATTGTTAGTGTACTTGTCATTACAGATGAGGAGACAAAATCTTAGAAGTTTAAATTACTACCTAACTAAAAAGCTTGTGCTCTAGTCTTTTGTCAATATCAATAATGGCTAAAAGTATATGATATGACTTAATGTCCCTGAAACTATTTAAAACATATATAAATATTGTATATACACATACAGTTACACATTTCTTAACAACAGGGATATGATCTGAGAAACTAGTCATTAGGTGACTTTGTCATTGTGCAAACATTATAGAGTGTACTTACACATACTAAGATGGCTACAATATCATCAGCAGATATATCTTATGAGGCCACCATCCTACATATGCAGGGCAGCTGGTCACTGAGCAAAAAGTTATTCAGCACATGACTATAGTTATAAAAATAGTTAAATATTTATACCATGTATAAATAGATAAACATACATGCATTTCCATGATTTGAATGTGTTTCCCAAAGGAATGTAGGTAGGACTTGATGGGAAGTGTTTATGTCATAAGGGCTTCAGCCTCATGAATAGATTAATGCTGATTATAAAAAACCATGAAGCTGCAAGCATGACCTCTTGTTCTCTTTTTCCATGTAACACCTTCCACCGTACTATTGTAGAGCAAGAACCTCTCAATACATGTGACCCCTTGATCTTAGATTTCTCAGCCTACAAAACAATACGAAATACATCGATATTCTTTGTAAATTACCCAGTACATAGTATTCTATTATAGCAGCACAAATCAAAATTAAGCCATATATATTTGTATATGTATATATATAAACAAGTATTTAGACAAAAAAGTAAACCTGATAGAAGTTTTATCATAGATTTGATTTTAGTCCAAATTATTCTAAAAACATATTTATCATACATACTCATGTAAGATAATAGGGAATAGAGAGATAGATCTTTTGCAAAAGGGAAGGGGATCAAGAGATAGAAGGAGATGGGAAGGGAGAAGAAGACGTAAAAAGAATTAAGACATGTTATACACATGTACCAATTCCCTATAATGAACGTAATCATCATACTGCAATCATGTACAAATAAAATAATAAAAATTTCAAAAAGGAATTCTTAATATAAGGAATGTAAACATTACATATCATAAATATATACCAAAAAAAGAACAGGATCAAGAGATGGGTGGAAGGAGAGGGAGGGAAGGGAAAGGGGGTCAAAAAAAAAGAAATTAAAAAAGAATTAAATCATTAAAAATCATTACAAAATGGACAGTACATTTTACTTCAATGCATTCTTGATATAATTCCAAAATCTTTTAAAAATAGATTATTGGGCCAGGGATTTAGCTCAGTGGTTCCACCACCTGCCAAGCAAGCGCAAGGTCCTGAGTTCTATCCCTGGTACCAAAAAAAAAAAAAAAAAAACCCACTAAAAATAGATTATCATAATAAAAATAACATTTAGAAAAAAAGCTGATAAAAAGCAATCAAATATTAATTATACCACCAAAATGATCTAAATTTAGAACTGCTCTGATTTGTGGATTTTAATATATTTCAAATTATAAAATTTCTAAATGTTGCTCTTATTCTATTTTGGTTACATGTTAGTGAAGATGCCTCTAGTCACAAAGACATATTTTAAAATCCAAGCAATAAGTTACAGAAGTTTTTTAGAAAGCAATTGCCAGACAGCTGCTATTATATAGTAAGTACAATTTCTGAATCATATTATAATGTTTCCTTAAAAATATACAATATTACGGAGTCGTGGTGTGTCTTCTGATATTCTATTCCTTGGAACACAAAATGAGACACACTGGATAAAATTATAGACGTATGTTGAGGATCTGGTTGACAATCCCAAGTCAGCAGAGCTGACACTACACAATGTTGCACAAATACTCTTCTGGGCTTCATGGACTCACTTTGTTCCTCCAAAGGATACTAACAGGTTTATATAATATGTAATAAACATGGAAAATATATGCTTTTGAGTCCTTACAGAAAGACGTCAGAGTTATAGAATGGAATCACCACGGTAAAATTTCAAATAGGGTTCATGGCATACTTTTCTTATCTAAAAGGTTAAATAAAATTCTCAACATATATGATCTCACCTTCAAAAAATGCTTCCTTGTTCCATCATCTTTTCGTCCTTTTGTTAACTTCTTGTAAAAGTAAATAATATTGACAAAGCTATTTATCTCAAATTAAAATCTTAGATGCATTTTTACTTCCCTTCTCCTGTTTCTCATTAGTGCTATTGCCCATTCTACCCCCTCAATGATGCTTTATTGCCTACCATATCAAGATGAGACTTAGCAGCCTGACACTGAAGTCTGTGAGATGCCTGCCTTAGTGTTTCCACTTTATGGTCAACTACTTCTTTCACTTGTCCTAAGACATTTTGCTACTGTGTCTTGCTCATATTGTTTTGTCCCTGGAAAGCAAGCCAGACTCTTTACCAAGCCTGTAAAATTCCATCTATATACCATGAAGATTTCTGTCCATTCAACAGTACTTTCTTCCTCATCTAAACTAAAGAACTTTACATTTTCATGTAAACATCTCGCATTCATAATTATAATATGGGGTATAAGTATGTGCACACACATGCGTGAGTGTATGTCTAGTCACAGTTATTTTCACATAGCCAATTATCTGATCAGAGGTCTGAATAACCTACTACAGTTCTTTCAAAATGAAGATAAAAACATAAATTATTAAAATGTAGAATGCTGTCAAACATAAGCTAATAAATTATATTCCTGCTTTTTCTTATACCAGTAAACAAATCGAAACTATTTCTGTGATTAATGTTTATAGATTTTTTAATCTTACCATTTAAAAATGAAACACATAGACCAGAAACAGCCACCAAGCAGTTAAAAATCAATTACCTTTGCTTGCACTTTCTACATGTTCTAGTTCTTCGGGAAATTTCAAGATATCTCTGTAGTTTTCCTCACAAATTTCAGCAATAAAATGCAAAAGTGTTGTCTTTTGATCTGCTGATTTAGTATCTTTGATCTGGAAGGGAACAACATGAAATCTTTTAGTAATTTGAATAGACTTTTTTCTTAAACAAATGGAACAAATGAATGAGTGAATTCAATTCATTAAAACTCACTTAAAATTTTTTTCTTAATGGGGTCTAGTGGCAAAGCTCTGGATTTTAAAATGTGCGTATTTTAAAAGTGAGAAATATGACCAATAATAGTATCAAATTAAAGCTAAATGTATATTTTCAAAAATGCCTGCATCATTATGGCAAAATGAACTATTCTTTTCATGAGAGAAGAACATTCACTTAAGTATTTATAGTAATAGCCCAAGTTAATGTGCATTTATGTTAGCAACATTCTGTTCTTTGCTGTATTACAAAAATATATTCTTGAAAGTTGGATTCATTTGTGAAATTATATTTATTCCTAGCCATCACTGATGCAAATTAATGTAAAAGAATACACACATTTACCCTCTACTTGCATGAGCCACTAGAAAATAATTCTCAAGGTTGTTCTTATCCAGAATTATAAAAATAATCTGACCATACAGTTGTGATAATATAAAATTTTTATTTGTCTGCTTATATACTGTATTTCTATTTCAGACATACTAGAGAAAAGATTCCACAGTTACAAAAATAAAAATCTTAAGAGTAGGGCCAAAAATACACATGATGAAAATCTAATGTTTCCTTTATTATAACTCAGACTAAGCTGTAAATGAAATCAGGATTTACTCAGAAGTAAAGCATAAATAGAGCACAAATTATCAAGTTTTCTCATTCTGTTGGATGTTTAAATTCTATAATCCTTAGATGATGGGTTTGTCGACTGATGTTCATACTGATTCAGCGTTTTTAGCTTTAAGGATTACTCTGTTTAGAACAAATGAATATTCTTCATAAACAGGTTTAAGAAAAGGCTGCAGAGGATATTTAGGTAATTACAGAATAAATTAATCCTTATTGTTTTAGGAACTAAGAAAGAAAAATTCATAGCATTTAATAATCAGAACCATACTGAATCTGTTTTGTATTACAGCTCTTAACAATTGTTCACATTCAGATGATATAAACAACTTAAAAGAAATATTAGACTTAAGGCTAAAGTAAACAAATGGCCACAGAATGTATAAGGTTGATAGTTCAATTGTCATAATTATTTCTTTAAAAATTTTTAGGATTACCTTATCCCATATAGGTAAAATATTTAAAATTTTGCATTATCATATTGATCTGTTAAATGCTTTTCAATACTATAAGGTAGTATTACACTATTGAAGGATAAGCTATAAGAACGACAACAAAAAAACACAACATAAACATCAAGGGCAATTTGTCTTAAGTAAGCTAGCAGCTGTAGATGAATCCATGGGAGGTTCTCACTCCTAAAGAGAGGTCTTTAGCTGGGATTATTGTGTAATATGTTCAAAAAGTGCATCATTTCCAGAATGTGTGGAACATTTAAAATAAGAAATTTAACATTTTCTTTTTTCTTATAAATTGACTAACCTGATCTTAAAATCCTAAAAATGTTAGATGCTTTGAGAAGTTTCAGGTCCATCTTCCAAAAGAAAGGAAATCTATATTTTAAGAACTATATGGAGACCAAAGCAAAAATAAAAGCACTACAATATGAAACAACAATCAAGACCTGTCTAGTTCTTTGTAGAACAAATCATACAAGTATATTATTGTTTAAAAGTGCACAAAAATAACACTGGACAGGAAACATGGAATTAGAAAAAAATGGCATTGAGCTCATATGTCAATTGTGTGGGTGATATTCTTTTCTTATTTTCTTGGCGGGTGTTATGTTACACTAAAAACTTCAGATTTTGGTATGCATTCTTTTTTTTTTTTTTGTTACCAGGGATTGAACTCAGGTCCTTGCGCTTGCGCAGCAGGCGACGAAACTTGGTATGCATTCTTAAAGTGTTGCATTCTCAGAATTTTAATTAATAACATTTATTCAGTATCAATGTCATACAATTTAATTTCTATTATGTAATGTAGTAGAATCAATGGCTACATTTGAAAAAGAAATAATAACAATTTATGTTTGATGAAAACACAAAGGTTTATTGACAGAGTATGTATTTTTTTAGGATTATAATTTTCCCTTCAAAAAACAGATGAACATGGTCAAACACATGCCTTGTCAAGCTGAGAAATAACCTAGCTGGTCTGCAAAACAAAATGTTTAATCCATAGTGTAATAACATTCATTTAAGTGTTTATGTTTTAAAAAAATCCTTAATACTCAATAGTCCATTTTAATGTTTAAAATTGGCAGAGAATCATGATAAAATGATCTTTTCAATCTTTCTCTCTGTGTGAACATTAGATCAATTTTAAAAAAAATAAATACATAATATATAATAGAAAAGAAAGTTTCCTTAGTGAAGTGTATTTACTTTGTATTATTAAGTCTTCGGTCTGTCTTATTTAGTCTTTCTTGCTGGCCCAATTGTGTAGTTCATTATTAGCACAGAAGGCAACTAAAAACATTTACTTTCATCAATTCTTCTAGTTAATGAGATTTGTCCAATAATTTGGTCTTGTACTAGATATATCTATCTACCCATCTATCCATTTATCTATCTAAAGTAGATAGGTATCTAGAGATAGATATATAGATAGAATGTATATCAAGGTAGAACAAAAGTAATCTAATGTATGTACAAAATCATTTCCAAAATGCTGGGGTTAGTTTATTAAGTAATAAAATTGATTTTAATTTGGTATCTGATTAACTGGAAACTAGATTAAAAATTTGATATTACATCAAATATCCAAACAATACTCGCCTGCATTGCCTATGTCTCACTGATAACTATAATTTCAGCATTTCAAAGTTTGCTCTAGGTAGAAGCAAAGTGCTTTTTGGTATCCCTGCTTGAGATTTTCCTCTCTTCTCACCAGGCGGTTAGGTAGGGCATGAAACAGATACATGAATTCTTTGTGAAAGATATAGAAGGATGAGTAAAATGGTCATTCTACAATCCCCTGCCTCACAAATATTTTCAAACAATAAAAACACAAACAGCAGTTTCAGAAATCAGTAATACTTGCAAAAGCTAAAAACTGTTATTTTAATAAGCTGATCAATGAATAACAATGACAAAAACAGTCACTGTAAAATGACAAAGTGTCATCAGTTAATAAATAATATAGCAGGGTTTTTTTAGAGTAAGAAATTTTGTTGGGGAACAGGAATAGCTCCTGAGAGACAGGAGGCGTCCCGAATGGGTTGCCCAACATAGCAGTTTTAATTGTAACCACCTGGCCAATAAATGTTACCTATAAACATTAATAATGGAATTTAAATTAATTTATTTTACCTAATCTTTACTAACTTCTGAAATATTATATATATGTACATACTTTTAATAAAACAATACCTATTTCTATAGATAGACATGATCATTTTGAAATAAATATGAATGATATATGATAAAAGATAATATTTATATTTTACATGTTTAAATGCATTACAACATTAGTAGGATAGCAAAGCATTTGAATAACTAATTGACACTAAAGAGATTTAATTATTCTAAATATACTCATTTAAGCCTGAAATTTATCAGTTTTGCTGTGTCTCTGAAATTGAGAAGAAACTAGCACATAGCTAGAGCCTGAGACATTTTAATGATCTATGTCAGTCACACTGTATCTTTCTGTGAAGGACCTCTTCTGGAGGTAATTTCCCTTCTGCTACAATTTAAGCCTATTTCTTCTTGCTCTGTTCTTAGTGAAAACTGAAAATAACTGGTCACGATCCTCTGTACAACCCTCTCACTAAGTCAGTTTGCTTCTCTTTTTTCCTATTATCTAAACTAAACAACCACAGTTAATTTAATCTTTTCACATAGTTACTATTCTTCAAGTGTTTAATTTTTTTTCTTGGTAGATAGAATCCATTCAAAATTTCCCCTGCAAAGTTTCCTGTCATCTACCATAGAAGCATACAGATTTCTTGGTTTTGCATATGAAGCCCCTCATAAGCTGGCATTTGTCTGCCTTTCTAATCTGCCTGCTTGGACTTTTGGTCTGATTACAATTGCTTAAACATATACCATGCAGTTTTATACCACTGTGCTTTTGTATAACTTGTTCTGTCTAGACGCTCTCCTTTCTGTCTATTGGCATGGTAAAGACCTACTCATATTTCCTACTTAATATACAACTACCACCTCATTTCTGAAGATTTTTCTACCTTAGGAGCAATTTAGGACTCTGGGGACTATGTTCTACACTGTAAGTACTTTAACACAGAAGTTTTTGCAGTTACTATGAGCTCATTCAAAGGCAAAGACCCTGTTTTCGTAGTATTTTTTTTTTTAATCTACAATATTTAGGAGAATGCTGGAACCTACTAAGCAGTCAATAAATGTTGTCTGAATGAAGATTTTTCTCTTTAAAAAATTCCCCCTTGTGTGAGTTATATAACAACACTTCTAAATGTAACTCTTGTCTTACTTTTTTCATTGATGAGACAAAATACATCATACCCAAGGCTAAAGGAGGAAAGTTTTATTGTAGCTCACAGTTTGTAGAGGTTTCAGTTCATAGTTGGCTATCTCCAAAGCAGGGTGGAATGCCAGAGGAGCATCACAGAGGACAAATGGTTCATGGTGGGCAGAAGGCAGCAAAGCAACAAAGAAGCAAGCAGCAAGTGATGGCAGCAGCCCTGTTTCTGTTCCTTATATTCTATTCAGGCTATATGCCCTTAGGGAAGGTAACACTCACACCCAGGGTGGGACACCCTTAACCCTAGCATGGCATCATTAATCCATTGTCACATCCTTTATCTCATCATCACACACCCTAGATCCAGCCACCTCCATAAAGCTCCACCTATGACTGCATGAGACTTTGGAGGGTCACCTAGATACAAGCCATAACAACTCTACTCTTGCTTTTATGTATATGTGTATACACACACACATGTGCAAATACAAACACACATGTACAAAGAGGGCATGGGGAAGAATCAAGAGTTTTCCAGGACACAATATGTAGTAGTTAAGTAGGAGTAAATGCCAGAATAAAGTTATAATCTATTTCCCTGTGATCTGAGGACTGTACTGAACACTAGGAATAAGAGATAAGTATCGCCTCAATGTGCATCCACTTAGCTATAAATGTCTCTAATTTCTCATTTTTTATGGCTGAGTAGTACTCCATTTTATAAAAAAACCACATTTTCTTTATCCAGTCTCCAGTTGATGGGCATTTGGGCTGTTTCCAAGTTTTAGCTATCACAAACTGTGCTGCTATGAACATGGGCACACATATATCACTGTGGTATGATTCTTTTAATTCTTTAGGGAAGATCCCCAGCAGTGGAATAGCAGGGTCAAATGGGACTTCCAGTCCTAGTTCTTTGAGGTATTTCCATACTGATTTCCACAGTGGTTGCACCAGTCTACACTCCCACCAGCAGTGGAGCAGGGTTCCTCTTTCCCCACAGCCCCACCAGCATTTGTTATTGGTTGATTTCATGATAGCAGCTAAGGAATATGAGATAAGTAATGATGCATGGTATGTTTGACGTCTCAATCTTAGAATTTAGTACAAAATATATTGTTACATAAAGAAAACTCTGACATAAGAATCCGATCTATCATATCCAAAGCAAGGAAGATGATAACTCTAGATTAAGCTGGCTTTAGGAAGTAAATGTCAGCTACTATTTTAAAGAGAGAAGTTAGCTATGTGGAAAAATTCTCTGAAAAGGAAGTCATGACCATTCCATTCTTTCTGCTTCATTTTATCCAACATGATTTAACTTAATTATGGTCTTAAAATTTATATATGAGAGTGTCACTCTCTCTTTTACAAAACATTAAATGGTTCCCTAAACTCAAAATAAAGGCCAAATTTCTATTCAGATAATTATTGAGCTCAGATTTTGGATTCACCTACAACCAGGTTTCAACTGTGAACTCTAACATTTCTTAGTTGTATGATCTTCAGCAAGTAACTTAAACACTTCGTGTCACAGTTTAATTATAAAACGAGTGAATGTTATATACATGTTTGCATAATTTAATAATATATTATGACCAAGATGATCATCCAGACCAGAAGTAACATGAGCTGAGCATAGCTTCCCATCTTCACATAGAATAAGTCATCATCATCACCTATGTTCCTCTGTGATCTGGTAACTCACTATCACCCCAATTTAATCTCTACTTATTATCCTTTCCTATGCCCTCACACCAATTCAGCTATGCTAGACATATGTAAAGTTTTTGTATATGTTTTTTTCACATTTTGTATACTCAGCATACAGAACAACGGCACTTCATATCCATTTGTTGGTTCCACAAATGGGTGATGATTTTCATCCTTTTTCTTGTGTTCCTCAACACAGAATGACCTTCTTCCTTCATAAAGAGCTGAAATATTTTTTTAAAAAAAAATTCTCAATTCATCATATTCGCTATTAATTCACAGGTAAGAGAGTGCATATAAGTAGTTTGGTCTAGTCCACAGAGTTAAGAAGGGATAGTGCCAGAACATAGCATGGTCACTTATGCACACTGGATTAAGATTTCTGAGTTTTATAAACAAAGAGTGTGGAGAAGAGAAGGATCATTCAGGGAGAGTGATGGTTACTAGTAATGCTTCTTTCCAATCTTCCTCAAATAGAATTAGTACTTTGTTTTTCTTTTGCCATAATAATTTATATATAATCTAGTTATAGCACTTATCTAAAATATATATTTAAAAAATATATATATATATATTTTTTTATTTACACAATCAGTCTTACTTGCCAGATTGTGACTTCCTTAAAAATGAGAACTATTATCAATTTCTTTCGGTAATGTTGAAAGAATAAATGCTACAAAAACCCAAAGATAATTAAGGGCTAATTTGATGATTAGGAAAATCTTTATTAACCTTCTGGCATTGTTTTAGTACAGTGTCAGGTATGCAAAATTAAAAGAAATGGATAGACTGCAAAAGGCGATAATATATAAGGATAATTTTTTCAATATATTTACTGCCAATAATCACTAGACAATAGAGCGGGGCAGCAGAGCCACCAGCTGGAAAATGATGAGGCTAAGTGACAAAAGTGATTATAATTATCATTCTGAATAAGTTTAGCATAATTAGGCCTGAGGAAAATAAACAATGGAAGAAATAAGAATGAGAAATCAAGAATTCATGGGCATGACTAACTCATCTGGAAACTTGTTAGAAAGGCAAATTTTGGGGTCCTGCTCCCAATTCACCAAATCCAGAAACTCTCAGGCTGTGCTCCAGGAATTTATATTTTAACATGTTAGGGAAAAATTTTGACATTGCCTCCAGGTGATTAAGATATATGCCAAAGTTTGAAAGCCACTAACACAAACTTAAAAAGAAATTTGTAGGTGAGAAGGTGCTTGGCAATTATCTATATCATATCTGGGTACTTTCACTAGTACTTTTAAATATAAGAAGTTAAATGGACAACATGGTTTTAAAGCTTGTGTCAATTTAAAACGTGAGTATTGTCTAGCAATTTGTGGCTTCTGAAGGACAGAATTACTCTTGATGTTCTTGATTAACTCATAAATATGAGTACTTTGTATTATAATTTACCATGTATTTATCTAAGGGTAGATGAGTCAGTGTGTTCCATGCTATTTCAGATACATTGTTCATACATTTTTTAAACTGTCCCTCATCTTTCACCTAAAATTGTGTTGAAAATTTAGCAGAAATTACCATTAGTTGAAATTAGCAGAGTGATGGACTACATAACCTAGCAGATCATTCACAACTTCCAAACTAACCCAAGCTGTAAATTCACTTCTTATTGGCAAATACGAATTGTTGCTCATTTACTCAGGGAGTTTGGATCAGAATATCAAATTTTATGTTGCAGATATCAGGTTTCAGTGCTTGCCATAAATATTCTTGCACTGCTAACATACTGTTCATGTTCAAATTTCACGGCTATTATATTGGCTCTTAAGAGCCTAATGCCTTGACCTCTATGCCAAACAGAATTTACTCAATGAAATCAGACCACAGTGCATAGTGGAAAGAAAAAGAGACAAAAGGAGGAAGCACCATCCCTGTCTGTGACACTGACATATGCTGGTACTGCATTCCCCAGGCACTTGTATATGCTCGTATGACATTACCCACATCAGCATCTCCATTTGGAGTCAAAGGCCAAGAGTGAGAACATGGTTAGGTTCATGTGTTACCATATATAAGAACAAAGCAGTGGACCATATGACTGTGCCCAGAAGTAGTTTTACACTTCAAACGCAAAGTGATGCAGAAAATTGTGAGAATGAGTAAAGGAACAAATATCCAACTAGCTTCATAAGTGTAGTTCTCTTTTGGAAAGAACCAAGAAGGTAGAAGCAAAGCAGTATGTGTTCCATAAATGGCTGTAAAATGTATATTGATCAGAGACAAAAACTGACTTGCTCATAAACAATATAAGAAATGAAATGGTTGAAAAGTATGTGCATATTACTTCAGGAAATTTTTCTGGACACATTTAAGTAGGTCTATCATTAAAGTTCATTAAATCTTTTTTTTTTTTTTAAATGATACTGGAGATTGAGCCCAGGGTCTTTGCACTGAGCTACATTTTCACATTTTCAGCCCTGTATTATTTTTTGAGACTGAGTCTCTCTTAAATCACTATGTTCCCAGGCTGGGGTCAAACCTGCCATCCTTTTTCCTCAGTCTCCCAGAATGCTGGGATTACAGCATGCCACTATGCCTAGTAAAGTGCATTAAAACTTTAATGTGAGATAAAAGTCCACGGCTCTAGACTATACCAGAGAAAATCCTTTCAGACCTTCCTGCTTCTTTTCTGATAGTTATACAAATGGTCACATGGAATTCAGCAAAGTTAACAGGTTTCATAGTAAGAAAAAAGCTGCATTGCCTAATCTCTTTTTATCAAGGCAACAGTCCTAACAAGCAGCAACAATACACAATACACATTTACTTTGGATCGTCCTTGAATAGAAATGAGATATAAAATGAAGTAAAGGAATTTAGTTGAGTAATTGAAATAAAACCATTGAAACTACCAAGTTGATCAAATAATTCAACTTTATCTCTTTTAGTAAAGTTTTTCATAGCCATGGCTTCTTTTCCCCCTACTGTATTTATATATTCATGGAACAGTTCATATTTAAGCAATCATGAATGCTCCAGTGCATATATCAAAACAACTACTGCTTGCCAGTCTTTATACAGCACATGAATTCTAATGTTAGTCTCCTTTATTTAAACAAAATTAAGTTCTGTGCTCTCTGCCAAGGGTTGTTTACAAATTACTGCTTTCTTCAACACCACTACACATTGCAAATAACATTGAGAAAGATAATGTAATTTAAGGATTGCAATTACCATAAAGACATTAGCTCTGTAGCTACAACCAGACAGGTTTAATACATGCTTTCCTGGCTTTATTTCTAAATTTGTCACCAAAAATGTTTTTTGAGGTACTACATGACCAGGGTTGACACTTTTTCAGACAAATGTAATTCACAGTGGAAAGATGTCAATTCTTTATGTAGGGCTCATTGTTCCTTTTTTACACTCTTGATTTGGGTATAATAATAGTATCGCCAACAAAAAGGAACAGATGATATCATTTCTGTAAAAAGTCAAGCAATTTAAGAGTTTTATACTTGTTAGCTTAATTTATGGTAGGAATCTTGTGGAAGGAGACCTTAAATTTGAAAGCATGACAATATTAAATAGAATAAGAATTCATTTCAACTGCTACCTTCAGGTCCAGCAGAACATTGATGACATTGGTTTCTGAGAAGACAAATTCCACTTTCCTACTCTTACTGATCCACTTCTTGGCATTTTCCTTGTAGCCTCATTTTAGGAGAATGCCCTGTGTGTGGAAGAGCCTGAAGTAGACAGGGCCAGTGGCAAATCAACAAACATTTGTATTTTTTTTAGGAAAAGAAAGATGAATTAATGAAATGTTCCTACAATTTACAAAGAAAAGTTTGTCTGCTACCTTCAAGTGCTTTCAGTTAATCAACTTGTCTACATTAAGCATACTGAACAGAAATTCTTCTGAGACAAGTTTTAACAAAATTCAAATTATTTTAAATTGATATTTAAATAGTTTATAAGTATGAATCTCTCTTGGGTGTTAAATGGTTTTTCACAGACACAGTTTAAACAAATAAAATGTTCAAGTTTTATTGTAATGAGCATTTTACTCAACAAAACTCCAAGACTGGAAGAGGATGTTAAGTTAGCTGTTGTCTTCACCGCAGTACATAGCTTAAAAGATTATCATGACCATCACCACCACCACAAAAAAGGTGCATTGGACTCATTTGCTATGTATATACCATATAATTGAACAGGGTTTGAAGACTTAACGTTAGAGTAAGAGCAACTTTGATGGTCTAAGATCATCAAAGCTTATTTGGAAAGTTTAATTAGAAGCCAGAGAGGTAAAGGAGGATTCCTTAGGTAAAGGAGGATGCTTAGGAGGATTTTATTATTGTTGTTTTTGTTGTTATTTTGTTTTGCTTTGTTTTGTTTCTGTACTGGGAATTAAACGTACAGCCTTCACCACAAACTATATCTCCAGCCTTACTTTGAGACAAAGTCTTGCTAACTTGCTAAGTTGCTGAGGCTGGGCTCAAATTTTTGACCCTCCTACCTCAGCCTACTAGAGTGCTGGAATTACAACCTGTACCACCAGGACCAGCTATGAGGATCTTAATTATGTTGATGCTAGTAGCTATATTCATTCATTTTCATAATTGTATACTATTTCACAATATGAACATAACTAGTTTTAGTTATAGTCTCCTGCTGAGTGTTTTTCTTATTGCACTTTCTTTTTCCCCCATGGAAATAATGATTTCTGATTATTTTATTCAATATAATGCTGCTGTGAACACTTTTTCACTACAATGAAATACACATAAAATTTAGCATTTTAACCATGATTAAGTGTATAGTCCAGTGGCACTAAGTACGTTCACACTGGTGTACTATCCATCTCCAGAAATTTTCATCATGCCAAATAGAAACCGTACCATTGAACACTTCATCTTCCTTTCCCCTTAACTGCTCATAACCACTAGTTTGCTTTCACTCTCCCTATGAATTGCTCTAGGTACCTCTAGTGGAATCATACAGTATCAATCCTTCTGTGTCTGGCTTATCTCATTCAAAATACTGTCTGCAAGGTTTATTTACCTTGTCACATGTACAAAAACTTCTTGTTAGGTCGGAGATTTAGCTCAGTGGTTCTGCCGCCTGCCTGTAAAGTGCAAGGTCCGGAGTTCAATCCCCGGTACCAAAAAACAAAACAAAACAAAACAAAAAAATTTGTATGTATTATATATATATATATTATATATAATATATATATCACATATATGCATTGATATATATATCAATATATAATATATATCAATATTATATATATATATATATATATATATATATATTATGCCTGTTACCAGGGATCAAAACCTGGGCCTCAAAGAAAAAAAAAAAAGAAGGAAAAAATGGAAACAAAGCTTATATAAATAGGGAAGAGTGGAGGGGTTGAAAGGAGGACAGGGGAATGGGAAAAAAAAAAAGAACCAAGATATATCGTGCACAGGTACAAATTCCCAACAATGAATGTGAACATAATGCATACCTAAAATGTACCAATAAACTCAATTTATACACACACACACACACACACACACACACACACACACACACACACTGGGCCTCATAAACTCTAAGCAGGTTCTCCGCTTCTGAGCTACATCTCCAGGCCCTAGAATTTAATTATTTTTAAAGGTTGAATGCTATTCCACTGCATACATACACCACACTTTATCCATTCATTTATAAATGCATATTTTCGTGGTTTTAAACTTCTGTTTCCAGAAGTGAAACTACTAGATCATTTGGTAATTCAATGTTTAATTTTTGTAGTAACCACTATATTGTTTCCCATTTTATATTACAATCAGGATTACATTGCACAAGGATTCCAATTTTTCTACATTCTTGGCAACACTGTTTTTTAAATAACTGTCTTAATGAGTGTGAACTGACATCTCATTGTGGTTTTGATTCAGTATTTTCTGATGATTCCTGACATTGAACATTATTTTCATGTGCTTACTGGTTATCTATACATATTCTTTTAGAGACATATATATTAAAATATTTGTCACCCTATTTTTGAAGTGTGCTACTTGCCTTTGTCTTTTCAAATTGTAGGAGTTCTTTATATATTCTAGATATTAATCTCTTATTAGATATATTATTCACAAATATCTTTTAAAATTCTGTGTAAGGACATTTACCTTTGTCAACTGTAACCTCTGACGATGTGATCCTTCTTGTGCATGTTAGAATATATGTTAGAAGTGGCATTTATGAGTATTCCACTTTCTGTACTTTTAGAGAGCACCAAACTGTTTTCCAAAATGGATGTAACAAGTGACACTATTGGCAGCAGTTTCTTTTGATCCTTAATCATACTCTCACTTGGTGTTATCAAAATAGAAAATCTGCTAATCTCCTAAGTATAAAATAGCATATCGTTATGCTTCACTTTAATCACGTAAGAGAAAATGGTTCAGACTCTTCAGAAAACAATGTTTTTTAAAATTAAATCTCGGGGTGGGGATTTAGGTCAATGGTTTTTGCCACCTGCCTCACAAGTGGAAGGTCCCAAGTTCGATCCCCGGTACTCAAATAAATAAATAAATAAATAAATAAATTAAATTAAATCTCTACATTCCATATGAACCAGTCTTCCCACTCCTAGGTCAATACTCAAGATAGATGGATTTATGTATTATACATGAATAGTAATAGGATCATCATCTATAATAGCCCCAAAGTATAAACAATCTAAATGTCCATGGGTAAATGAATAGAAAAGCAAAATATGGAGTATTCATACAATGAAATATTAATCAGTAATAGAAACAAACCACTGATATGTATCACAACATTACATTAAGTGAAAGAACTCACACAAAACACAAAGTAACACAAAGACTATTACTGTATGGTGCTATTCATATGATCCTAGAAGACAACAAAATGAGTTATCAAAAGCAAAGCAGTAGAAGAATGGAGGTGGATGTAGGCACAGGGGCATGAGGAAACTACATTGGATGATTGTAGAGGAGATTCTAAATCTATAAAAATGCCAAAGTTCACCAAACTGTATACCTAAATGAATACATTTTGTTGTACATCAAATACACCTCAGTAAAGTTACGTTGAAAATTATGGGTCTGTTCAAGTCTCTCTTAACCATTAACACATTTGACTCTGATACAATAAGAACACAAAGTTTTAACAAGTTGCTTTAAAAAAAAAAAGTCAATGAACACTGCAGTCTGTCTTATACACTCAACCAATGCTCATATTTGGAAACTGAAAGAGATCTCAATGGTTCCATCTGTGATTGATGAAAATTCTTTGGAATCAAGTACCTGTATCTCTTCCCAAATCTTTGGATATCAGCTTATAATACATTTTTATTCCCCTTAGCCCAGGTTTCCAAGCATTTGGTTTTAATATGTGTATAAAGCTACTTGCTTGAATTTAAAGACTGAGTTTTAAACAGTCACCCTTGAAATAGCTTATATTTCCCCATATCCAGATGCTTGGATAATAGAGTAGTCCCTCATATTGAACATTAAATCATAGCTTCTTCATTATTATTTATCTAGAAAATTTCATGGTTGCTTTTGCAAAAATAAATTTTACTTGATTTTTATGCCTAATTAGTGAGATGTGGAGATATAACAGTCATAGAGTAGTACTGTTATATAATTGCTTTCGAAAAGGTACTGAATAATCTTATCCAAAATTTAAAAACTACTGAAAATAAATTGTATGCAGAAAGTAGGTAGGAACTTGAAAAACAATTTCAAAGATACTATTATTATAGCATAAAAAGGAAGAGATTATTCTGAGAATTTATATTTTAAATGAAGAAAATGAAATAACTGGATAAAAAAGAATGGCAAAACATTGTGCTCATCCCCATGATAAGAGTCAGGAAAAATAAAATTGAACAGATTATTTTTGAGAGAGAAGAAAAGTACATGTATTTGAGTCTAGTATTTCTCTTTTTTTCCCCCATAGAAGTGGAGCAGCTTTACAGTGTAGGAAATCATCTAACAGTACTTTATTGTTTTGCAGATAGCCAGTGTTTATGAGCAACATAATTTATTTTTCATGTGTGCTATTATATAAAATTCATCCCCCTCTCCCCTCACACACTTCTCCTGGTTCTCTCTTGTCTTTCTTTAGTATTGCAATGTCCTATATCCAGTGATAAGCTAGCTCATCAGCAAATTAAGGCCTGGATATGTATGTTTTACTTTTCTTTATCCTTGAAAAACTTAGCAATGGGATCCACAGAGAGTAGAGTAGAGCCTCAATAAATATAGGAAATTTACTGCACAAGTACTAACTAAAAAGTATTTAAATGAACATAATTTAGATTCCCTAAAATTATCAAAGAGCTTTATTTTAGTATTAATTGCCACGTTACAAACCTTTACTGGCTCTTTTTTTTTCTTTATTAGGACATATTTGCAATATATAATGACTACATTCATTGTGGGTATTTGGTATGTGTGCATGATATATCTTAATTATTTTTTTACACCCCTTTCCCCTCCTGTCCTTCACCCTTCCCTCCATCTCTTGGCCCCCTCCCATTTGCACTAGATCTGTTTCCTTTTATCTGTATTTTAGTTTGCTCTTTATTTTTCTTAAATTCTTTTATTGGCACATTTTAGGTAAACAATACGTTTACATTTATCATTGGGTGCTTGTACCTGTACATGCTGTATCTTGGTTCTTATTTTTTCCCCATTACCTGTTCTCCCTTCACCCTCTCCATCCTTCCCTATTTACATAGACATCATTTCCATTTTTTTCTTTTCTCATAATTTTTCCTTTCCCTTCTTTCCTTTCCCCTTCCCCTCCCACCACCCTTACCCCTTTGGACCTTTTCTTCCTATTTCAAATTATCAATTATTCATTTTAATCATTTTAATTCTTATTTATTCTTTCAGTTTCTCACACCAGAGAAACTATTCAGAATTTACACATGTGTGTCATATTTATTTCACTTAAGAGGATGGCCTAAATGTGCATCCATTTAGCTATAAATGACTCTAGTTTCTCATTCTTTACGGCTGAATAGCACTCCGTTTTATAAAAACCCCCCACATCTTCTTTATCCCATTTCCAGTTGATGGGCACTTGGGCTGTTTCTAAGCTTTAGCAATTACAAACTTTGCTGCTATAAACATGGGTGCACATATATCACTGTGGGATGATTCTTTTAATGCTTTTGGGAAGATATCCAGCAGGGGAATAGCTGGGTCAAATGGGACTTCCAGTCCTAGTTCTTTGAGGTATTTCCATACTGATTTCCACAGTGGTTGCACCAGTCTACGCTCCCACCAGCAGTGGAGCAGGGTTCCATTCTCCCCACAGCCCCACCAGCATTTGTTATTGGTTGATTTCTTGATAGCCATTCTTTCTGGGGTGAGGTGGAATCTCAGTGCTGTTTTCATCTTCATCTCTCGAATGACCAGTGATGTTGAACATTTTTTCACATGTTTATTTGTCATTTCTACTTCTTTGTCTGAGAAATGTCCATTCATTTCAGATGCCCATTTTTGAATTGGGTCATTAAATTTGGGGGGTCTGATTTTTCTCAGTTCTTTGTAAATTCTAGATGGTAGTCCTTTGTCTGAGGTGCTGCTGCTAAAAATGTTTTCCCACATTGTTGGTTGTCTCTTAGCTCTGTTGGTGGTTTCTCTTGCAGTGCAGAAACTTTTTAATAAGATGAGATCCCAGTTGTTGATTCTTTGTGCTAGTTCCCATGCCACTGAGGTTTTGTTCATAAAGTCTTTTCCTATGCCAGTGTCTTCAAGAGTTCTACCTAACTTATCTTCCAGCAAGTTTAGTGTTTCTGTCTTAATATTTAGATCTTTAATCCACTTCGATCTTTGTTTAGTGCATGGTGATAGGTGTAGGTCTAGTTTTAATCTTTGGCAGGTTGAAATCCAGTTTTTCCAACAGCATTTATTAAATAGGCTATCTTTCCTCCAGTGAGGGTGGTTGGCTCCTTTGTCAAAGATGAGGTGGCTGAGTATGTCTGGAGTTGTTTCTGCATCTTCTAATCTATTTCACAGATCCTTGGGTCTGTTTCTTTGCCAGTACCATGCTGTGTTTTTATCACAATTTGCTCTTTCTTTATAATTTGGATTTCTCATATAAGAAAAACCATACAGCTTCTGTGTCTGATTTATTTCACTTAACGTTATGTTTTCAAGGTGCCTCTATTTTCCTATAAATGACTCAAGTTTATCCTTTTTTTTTTTTTTGGTACCAGGGATTGAACTCGGGTCCTTGTGCTTGCAAGGCAGGTGGCGGAACCATTGAGCTAAATCCCCAGCCCAAGTTTATCCTTCTTTAAAGCAGAGTAGTATTCCACCGTATATTAGAAATACCACACTTTCTTTTTCCAATCATATGCTGATGGATATATAGGCTGCTTCCAAGATTTAGCTACTATGAATTGTGCTGCTATAAACATTGCTATTCATGTCTTACAGTAATATGATGTCTTTAATTTTTTTTTAGGAAGATACCTAATAGGGGAACATCTGGGCTGAATGGAATTTCTATTTTTGGTTTTTTGAGGAATCTCCATATTGATTTCTATAGTGGTTGTACTAGCTTATATTCCCACCAAAATGCAGGACTTTTTTTCCCCATGACCTCACCAGCATTTGTTATTATTTCATTTCCTCATGATAGCCATTCTTTAAGGTGTAAGAGATGGAATCTCAGTGTTATTTTAATTTGCATTTCTCTAAGGGTCAGCAATATTGAAATTTTCTTCATGAATTTATTGGCTGTTTGTACTTCCAAGAAGTGTCTGTTCATTTCAGTTATCCAAGTTTTCATTTTGTCTTTCATTTTGGGAGTTCTAATCATTTATTGAATTGTTTATATATTATAGATATTAGTTCTCTGTCTGAAGTATAGCTAGCAAAAGTTTTTCCCCATTTGCTAGGTTGTCTTCTCATGCTGTTGGTTTTTTTCTTTGGTGTGCAGAAGTTTTTCAATTTGATATGATCCCAATTATTGAGTCTTGATGTTATTTCTTATGCAATTACTTATTAAGGTTGTATAGTTCCTTCATTAGGATGGCTTCATTTGATAGGAAAATCAGTTTGTAAAATGAATGATCACATTCAGTCACAGTAGCCGTGGTTTTTTGAAAAATAATCTCATGGTTTAAATTCCCTTGGAACAGAGCTTTTATAGAAAAAAAAAGTCACTTGTTTTCAAAGTTACTAATTATATTCACTAAATGCTGTTCATGTTGTCAACTTTCCCCCACTGTGAGAATTACAAAATCAGTTGCAAGATTAAACTGAGTCAATTAATACAGCAATTCACAGACTATTAACCCAGCTGGATTCATTTAAACCCTCTATGGAAACAGTCTTTGTGTTGACCAAAGTCAGACCTACAACTAGTCCCATAAATCATCATTTTTTTGTCTGCTCCAGTCCTGAAAATGTTTATTGCCTTATCTGATATATGGGAGATTCATCAAGAACTACAACAAAAAAGAAAGAAAAACTAGAGAATTACTCATCTCTGCCAGCTATACTACTCAAAAGAGCAGTTAATTATTTTTAGTTTGTTTAGTCACAATGGCTTCAAGTGCATTTATGGCACAACATTAATTGACTTTTTTATTAGTGTATTAGGATGATTTTTTCATGAAAAAATACAGATACGGTCATATTTTGTTTCCTTCAAATACACTACTATTTCATGAATCACAAACTGTGGCATATATGTCTTCTACAGAAAATAACATCTTTTACTGTAGTTCTATATATAAATATATATTGCTCACTTTTTATTATTATTGGTAGGTGAAAACGACCATATTTTGGCAATTCTTATATTGCATTTTTCAATCCTCTTTAAAAGTATGTCAATTTACAGATAACAAAAAATATAATTTAATCTTATTTTTGTCTGATTATACAATTCTAAAAATCACTCCTTATTCTTTTCATTCCTTAATTTTATTTCTTTCTCATTATCTATCTCAATCTCTCAATCAACCTTTGTGGCAAGGTTTGGCTCTTAAATTTTCCTGGTCCTTCTTCTAAAATAAGACTTTTAAACTTGGCATCTTTTCCATAACAAAAAGGTCATGTGTTTGCACACAGAAGTACACTAACTACGCATAATTAGTCCACAGGCAAATGTGTCCTATACATTCCTATATACCCTTCACAGCAAGTTACTTAGCCATCTAAGAGGTGGTTAGAAATATAACATATGGGTTAAAATTGGAGATAGCAGCATAGGTTTCACAATATCAATCATCATAGCCAAGGGCCTGGTGTGTGTGTGTGTGTGTGTGTGTGTGTGTGCGTGTGCACGTGGATGCATGTATGTCTTTAGGATAAAACATTTTAACATATTTAAGTATAATAGAGGAAAAAAATCTTGAAAAAATGATGTCTTCAAAGCATTCAATGTTGACAAGGAATATTAATTAAATTTGCATTAGACAAATTACATTTAAAAATACTGTACTCTAGATAATTTAATAAGCTAAAAATTTTGGATTGTAATGAAGTTTTCATACAACTTAAAGTACAGTATGGTAAATATGATAATATCTAAACAGATGTAATCAAATTCTGAGAAAAACAAGTGTAAGAATTAAAGTATTAGCTGAATCATTTGCATCAATAAATGTAAACTGATGTCTACTTCAACTTAGAGGAAAATCTTCAAATAAGCTATAGGTCTTCCACAATTTTGTAGAAGGAGAACCAAAGTTGAGTTCCATTTCCTCTCTATATTATTATAGAGGATAATAAAAATATGAGTTTCTTTTCATCTGAGGTCAAGTTTTTCAAAAACATTATTCTGACAGACATATTCATTCATAACTATAGCAAGTTGAAAAACCACATGTACAAACTTCATTCATTCCTGTGCTTAACATGGTCATATATTTTTATCCTGGCTGTGATTTGTCTTATCATAAAGTTATAAGATTTCCTCCAGTGCACTACAGAGAATAAGAAACATATGATGAATGCCCATATTAATATAAATCTAGAAAATGTGTGTCTATTTAGAAAAATTGAGATTACCATTTTAGAACAAAGCACCATAAAGACAAACACTACCATCATAATGTTTACCTTCTTCAGAAGCAGTCAATCCATGCACCACTATATTATATAGAATGATAAGAAGACTAGCTACCCTAGTAGACATGGGAAAAGAGATGATTTCCAGTGAAGAACAACCTAGAACAATCTTTGAATTATGTGTTTATAGCTTCTTTAGGGTTGCCTTTTTTTAAAGAAGAAAAACTCAGAAGAATGGACTTTGTTTTGTTCAGGTTTACAAATGGCAGGAAGGGCATTATAGGTGAGAACTTTGGATTGGATTTAAGAGCTAGCATCCAAATATCTTGATTAATTGAGAAGTTAGAGGACTGGAGCAATCTTTTACTATTGCTATTTACCTGTGTGAACAAATCTGTATGAACAGATTAGCAGTACGTAATTTAGGATACATAATGAGTAACATATGGGAAATGAAAGACCATATTGAGAAGTGTTTCCTTTAAAAATAAATTTAGTGTTCCATAAATTTAAACACTTCTGGACTTATTGAACTAAGTATATTAATGTTTCTTCTTTCAAAAATTATAAATTTCAGTGTACTGATGTAAATGGAGAACTGTAGGAAACAAACATCCATGATTCATTTCTAAAAATGAATATATACTATCACCACTGGCATATCACAACAGTGGAATATTCATCTTTAAGTTAAAAAACTATCCAGCATCTCTCAAAGCTGAGAACCCCATAAGAAGAATACAATAAAATACAATAGACTTAAGAAAGGTCAAACATCACATAACCTGAACAAAGTATACTATTTAAAATTAAGAATGATATCCTGCCCTTGTTCATTCTATGGTGCTTAGTTTTTCAGAGGTCTAAACTGGTGAATGTTCTTGCTTCAGTGTAATGTAATGAGATACAGACTCATAAATGTTTGTGTCCACTTGTCATGAATTATGAAATAATTGTATAGTGTGTCACTATATTTTATACTCACATTCTTAAATTCAAAGTAACATGAACGAAGTCCCTTACATTAAAAAACAAAAAAACCCTCAGGACCTGATATTAATCAACATTATGTTACAAAGAAAGAAATACAACATATGCCCATGTATACACAAGCATACCAAAATAAACACTTATGATAATTACAATACTCCCTTCTGGGCTGGGGATTTAGCTCAGTGGTGCTGCCACCTGCCTTGCAAGTGCAAGGTCCTGAGTTTGATCCCCAGGACAAAAACAAAAACAAAAACAAAAACAAAAAACAATGCTCCTTTCTGTAACTGGCCAGGTGGTTGTAGCTAGTATTTATACTTACCTTTTTCTACTACTCTTCTGTATTTCCTTGGCTTTCAGCAAGCACCTCAGCATTTTTTTACCTGGCAGAGTGACCCATCCTTTTATTCCTAAAGATTGTGGGCCATTTAGCATCATGCCTGGATTATTGTACTTAACCACTGACCTTAATAAGAGTGTAGTGTAATATTAGGAGATACCCTAAGAGATTTCGTGCACTCTAAAAATATTTTTCCTTACCTCTAATGTAAAATAGTAGTCAAATTTTCCTGTGGTACTCTAGATCAATCACCCCTGCCAACACCATAACTTTTTAGCTTGTTGATTCAGAGGTGCATGGAGCACAAAATGACCATGGGGAAGTCTTAGCTTCCAGTTAATGAAATCATCATTGTCCTTCTAGGGAGAAGCCTTCCCCCCTCTGAAACTAAGGTTTCTAGGCTGCCAAAGTATAAGGTTATGGGAACAGGAAGAAAAAATTTTGCTAGTGCATCACTAAGGGTAACAGTGAAAGGTACCAGTCTTATTCCCACCCATAGATTCTTGGACTAATGAAACCTGGTTATGGGAGAAGCAGTACCAAATATTGGACACTGATTGAGAACATATATAGCATTCTGGATAACTTTTCCTCAGTCTTGCAAGTATGACCACCTAGCTGGTGCTATAACTGCATTTTCAAAAGGCAATGACACCATTCTATCAGTCCACCTGCTTGTAGATGGTGGGGAACATGGTAAAACCAATGATTCCATTAGCATGAGCCCACTGCCACACTTCTTTGGATGTGGAGTGTGTTTCTTGATCAAAAGCAATATTGTGTGGAATACCACAGTGGTGAATGAAACATTCTTTAAGTCTGGGGATGGTAGTTTTGGTGTTATGTGTAGGGAAGGTAAATGCATATCCAGGATAAGTGTGTATTACAGTAAGGACAAACCACAACCCTTTCCACGATGGAAGTGGCCCAATGTAGTCAACCTGCCACTAGGCAGTAGGTTGAATGATCACCCTGGGGAATGGTGCCATTCTATGGATTTAGTGTCAGTCCCTGTTTCTGGCACAGAGGGAATTCAGCAGTGGTTGTAGATAGATCAGCCTTGGTGAGTAGAAGTTCATGTTGCTGAGCCCATGCATAATCTCTATTCCTCCTGCCATGGTCGCTTTCCTCATGAACCCATAGGGCAATAATAGGGTGGTTGATGAAAAGAGGTTGACTGCTATCCACAGAATGGGTCATCCTATCCACTTGATTAGTTAAATCTTCTTCTGTTAAGGTCACCTTTTGGTGAGCATTTACATGGGACACAAATATCTTCACATTTTTTGCTCATATGGAGAGGTCTGTCCATATACTTCTTCCCCAAATGTCTTTTCCACGAGTGCTCTAGTTGTGTTCTTGGCAAGTCTCTGGGTAGCTACAGCCAATGAATCAATAGGAAGTTACACATCTAGTCATTTTTTTTTCTTCTAAGGAAAATGTACAATGAGGTACACTGCCTAAAGTTCTGCCAACTGTGAAGACTTCTCATCATCACTGTCCTTCAGGGAAGTCCTAGAAAAGCCAATAGTGCTACAGCTGCCAATTGTAGGTTATGCCTGCATATCACGCAGAACCATCTGTAAACCAAGATCTCGTCTTCTCTTCATCTGTCAAATGATCATAGGGTATACCCCCTGAGGTCATAGGTGCATGCTGGTGGATAGAAGGCAGTATAGCAGAAGGAGGAACCATGGACATTTGGACTATTTCTCTATATAAACTACTTGTACCTTCAGTATCTGCTCCAGAAGGATCACATATATGACTTCTGTTTGGTTTTAAACTGTTGCTTTGCATGTCCAATTTTATGACTTTATGGGTCCAGAGAGCAGCACCCAGTCCATGATGGGCAGATCAGATTGTATGGTAACCTGGTATTCCATGGTCAGGCTTTGGTTTCTATTAAGGTTCAGTAGCAGGCCGGGAGTTGTTTTTCAAAGGGAGAGTAGTTGTCTGCAGATGATGGCAGAGATTTGCTCTAAAATCCTAAAGGTCTCCACTATAATTCATCTATGGAGGCCTGACAGAGACTCCAAACAGCATCTTTACCTGCCACTGATACTTCAAATACCATTGGATCTGCTAGATCACATGGACCCAATGGCAGACCAGCTAGTGCAGCAGCCTGGACCTGTTGCAGAGCCTTCTCTTGTTCTTGGCCCTGCTCAAAACTAGCAGCTCTCCAAGTCACTCAGTAAATGGGCTGGATTAACACACTTAAGTGAGGAATTTGTTGCCTCCAAAATCCAAGTAGGCCCGTTAGGCATTGTGCTTCATTCTTGGTTGTAGGAGAGGCTAGATGAAGCAACTTATCCTTCAACATAGAAGGAATATGTCAGTGTGCCCCACACCAATGGACTCCTATAAATTTCACTGTGGTAAAGGGACCTTGAATTTTACTTGAATTTATTTCCCATCCTCTGGCACACAAATGCTTTGCCAAGTACTCCAGAGTGGTTACTACCTCTTGTTCACTTGGGTCAATCAGCATAATATCATTAATATAATGGATCAGTATGATACATTATGGGAAAGATGATCAAGATCCCTGTGCACCGAGTTGTAACACAGCTGAACAATTGATATAGCCCCGGGGTAGGAGAGTAAAGGTGTTTTACTGGCCTTGGGCAAATTTTTTCTGATGGCCATTGTGGATAGTTATGAAGAAAAAGGCATTCGAAAAATCAATAGTTACATACCAGATACCAAGAAATGTATTAATCTTCCTAAGCTAGGAAACCACACCTGGTACATCAGGTGCAACTGGAGTCACCACTTGATTAAGCTAATAGTAATCTACATTCTTCAGATCTTTCTGTTTTCTGTACATGCCAAACAGAAGAGTTAAGTGAGGTTGTGTTGGAACAACCACCCCTTCATTTTTCAAGTCCTTGATGGTGGCACTACTCTCTGCAATATTGCTTTTTTATTACTATTTTCCCAGGTAGAGTCATCTCTAATGGCTTTCATTTGGCCTATCCCATCATTATAGCTCTCATACCACAGGGTAGGAAACTAATGTGGGAAGTCCTATCAAGTACTAAAACTAGGGAAATGACCACAAGTTGGATTTGGGGATGACTTGGACTCACTGTGAATCAGAAAATGGCTAAATCTCCATGATCACCTGACCTCCCTAGGTCCATACTCTTACTGGAGGGCCACAATGATGCTATGAATCTTCTAGAATCAATGTTAGTTCAAAACCAATGTCTAGTACTCTCCAAAAGGTCTGACCACTTCCTTTTTCTGAAATGATGCCCTGGTAAAAGGCCAAAAGTTGCTTTGGGGGAAGGATGGAGGAAAACTTGACAGTGTAACTTTATGATAGTGTACCAGAGTCCTTCCTGTAGGGGACCTAGCCTTTGTTTCATTCAAAGCTTTCCAAGTCTATAACCTGGCTTGTGTGGAAATTGGCTGAGAGGCCATGATTATCTGTTGCTATGATTTGAGGTAGATCTTTGTTCATTTGCCCTAAAATTTTTCTTCCTATATAAATCCAGTAAATATTTAGTAGGCTTCCTATCTATTTAACTTCTGAGAAAACCATAATTAAGAAGCCAATGCTTTTCCTGTCCATTGTAGTAAGTATATCCACCTTGCCTTTGGCAGCTGAACACTGCCAATTGGCCACTGACACTCCAGGATCTAATAATTTAGGTTTTCCTACTGAGCAACTACAGTCTCCACCATAAGTTCTGGCATACAGAGAAGAACGATTATGGGATTCTTCAAAGATAGTGTTGCCCCCCTTCCAAACCTTTTTTTAAGGTATTCATGTAGGGTACCAAATAAACTCTTAGCACTTTGTTTACCTGAATGAGTTATGACACTAAATCCAAAATCTCTACATAACGGGCCCACATCAATAAACTCAGCCTGATCCAGGTTTACGTTTTTTCCACCATTATCCCAGATCCTTAAAATTCATTCTCGTACCCATTCCCCAGACCTCAGTTTATAAGAATTAGAAAACTCAGTAAATTCCTTAGGAGTGTTGAATACCTCCTCAGGAGTCAATACAACAATGAGGTAAATCCTGAACTTTAGGAGACTTCTGAGATTTGAGATTGGTTATAGGCCTAGAGGCAAAATTTGAGGTAAGTGTCCTTAGGAACTTGCTTGGTAACTGGATCAGGGAAGATCATCACTGACCCCATCAGTAATACATGCCTAGGTACAGGTAGAAAGGCCAATACTACAAGGTGGGGAGGGAGATGACTCTTGCAGTCAAGGTGGGGAAATCGCTTCAACTGGCAAAATAATCTCATCAGAGTTTAGGAGTTCAATGTCCCCAGCTTTATTAGGTTCCTCCAAAATATCTTAATTCCAATTTACAGGATCCCATTCTTTTCCATGCAACATCTTCCATTAACTGCAAATACCCTTGAGGGCTGAACATTTAATTTGCACTGTAATTCAACCAATCACACTAATAGGGCTTGTGTTTGATTTTCAGCAACTTCAGCCCTATGGGTAAAGGAAAGATTTTCCTTCAGAACACACTTAGAAACATTCAGATTCGTTATGTATGTCTGGAGCTGGGAATTTCAATCTTTGAGCTCATTATTTTCCTTTAGTGGTTTTTGGAGAGATGCTAAGAGAAATTACCCAGCATCCTATTTTCACTTGTCCAAAATGCTCAAAAGTATTGTATATAGTGTCACTAAATTCCTTGCATCTTATGAATGGTGAATTAGGATAACCAAATGGATCTCTTTTGCATATTACTTCAAAAAGTTCACACTATAGACTATCAGTATGCTCTATATCAACAAGAGGAAAGACCATGACAACTTTAGGCATCATCGAATTAGCCAATTCCAGGAACCACTAAAGTAATTTGAGAAATTCAACTTCACAATTCTGTTTCTCTAGAATCACTGGTAGCTAACTCTGTCTTTGCTACTGAGGTAACAAAGCGGTAAACCATCTCTCTGGAGACTAGATCCTCATTTGAAAAGTATTGAGAATAACAGCCAACACTGCCTGCAAAAACCTGCTCAGAGCCTATACAATACCAAGCAATAGCACAGTACTTCCTCAGAAAATGAGGCGTTATTTTATTAGAAACAGGTAGGCTCTACTGCCTGGATACATTAAAATCTATCATGGGAAGAGAAAGTATCTATTAATATGACTATAATTAATTCCAACCGAATTTAAATAAAAAAGATTCCAAGTTTCTAAGCTTCCAGAAAGCCAAAAAAAATCTACACGAGGTTTTCTCCATTTTCAAAACTGTTAGTGCCAGAATTAGTTCTATAATGCTTTTTTTTTTGTATTAAATTCTTTTATTGGTACATTTTAGGTATACAACACAATTACATTTCTCATTGGGAATTGTACCTTTATATAATGCATCTTGGTTCTTATTTTTTCCCCATTCCTAGCCCTCCCTTCACCCCCTACACCCTTCCCTATTTACAAAGACTTTATTTCTATTTTTTCCATTTCTCATCATTTTCTCCTTTCCCTTCTTTCCTTTCCCCTGTGCCTCCCACTACCCCTACCCCTTTGGACCTTTTATTCATATTTTACATTATCGATTATTCATTCTAATAATTGGTACATTTTAGGTATACAATATAATGACATTCATCATTGGAAATTTGCACCTTTACATAGTCTCTATTGGTTCTTGTTTTTCACCCTTGCCCAGCCCTCCCTTCAACACCTCCAGCCCTCCCTATTTACAAAAATTTTGTTCCTATTTTTCCATTTTCTCATATTAATCCCATTCCCATAGCCTCTTTAATAAATGGTGCTGGAAAAATTGGGCTTCAACTTGCCAAATATTAAAACTAGACCTGTATCTCTCACCATGCACTAAACTAAAATCAAAATGGATTAAAGATCTAAATATTAAAATAGAAACTTAGAACCAGTTGGAACAGAGGTTAGGTAGAACCCTTGAAGACATTGGTGTAGGAAAAGATTTTATGAACAAAACCTCAGTTGCCCGTGAACTAGCACAAACAATCAACACATGGGATCTCTTCTTATTAAAAAGCTTCTGCACAGCAAGAGAAACCACCAGCAGTGTGAAGAGACAATCCACAATGTGGGAAAAAATCTTCACCTGCTCTTCCTCAGACAAAGGTCTACTATCTCGAATCTATAAAGAACTTAAAAAGATCAGACCTCCCAAATTTAAAGACCCAATCCAAAAATGGGCATCTGAAATGAACAGACATTTCTCAGACAAAGAAGTAGAAATAGCAAATAAATACATGAAAAAAATGCTCAACGTCACTGGTCATTCGAGCGATGCAAATGAAAACAACGCTGAGATTCCACTTCACTCCAGAAAGAATGGCTGCTATCATGAAATCAACCAATAACAAATGCTGGTGGGGCTGTGGGGAAAGAGGAACCCTGCTCCACTGCTGGTGGGAGTGTAGACTGGTGCAACCACTGTGGAAATCAGTATGGAGATACCTCAAAGAACTAGGACTGGAAGTCCCATTTGACCCCGCTATTCCACTGCTGGGGATCTTCCCCAAAGAATTAAAAGAATCATACCACAGTGATATATGTGCACCCATGTTCACAGCAGCGCAGTTTGTAATAGCTAAAACTTGGAAACAGCCCAAATGCCCATCAACTGGTGACTGGATAAAGAAAATGTGTTTTTTTAAAAAAATGGAGTACTACTCAGCCATAAAAAATGAGAAATTAGAGACATTTATAGCTAAGTGGATGCACATTGAGGCAATACTCTTAAGTGAAATGAATAGGACACAGATGTGTAAGTACAGAATAGTTTCTCTGGTGTGAGAAACTGAAAGTGTAAATAAGGACTAAATGTATAATAGGTCATCTATAATGCTTCTTTAAAATGATCCACATATAACCAAACATTCTGGTACTGTGCAAGGACAGGCAGGGTGTTACACCGATTTGAAAACAGTACATCTAGATTTAAGTACCAATTTGGACACCTAAATAGTGTTTTAAATCTGGATAAATTACATAACCTCCTTGGGCTTTATTTTTCTGATTTGCAAATAGGGTTAATAATATCTTAACCACTTGAATATAAGGAAAGCACTTTATAAACTATAAAAGCACAGGAAGCCAAATGTGTGGACTATTGGCCAAGGTTTATTGAACTTTGCTGGACACTATTTCAGTATATACTACTGTGGTTATTTTTAAAAACATCTTTAGTTTAAAATTAATAGCTCCATATTAATTTATTTATTTACCTATGTTGGAAGGTAAATTGCTGTTGTAGATTTATAGCAAACAATACATTTTATGTCTGCAAATAATCTATGAGAAATATGATAATTACACATTCAATAGACTTGCTAATAAAAACATCCCTTTATACTTGTGAGGAAAAAATTTCTCACTTTAAAGAATTATCTCAATATAAATATTAACATTTATGTTGAACATTAACAAACTTTTACTTAAATCAAATTGCCTGATTTTCACTCCACAGTTCATATATGATATGTGATCAAAATGTACAATGGATACATATATAAAGAAAATTTATTAAGTAAAAGACAAATTGCCATTAATCATGTCAAAATACTCCCCCTTGCTTAGAACACACCTCATCTTTCGTGCCACTTTCTGAAGTATTCTAGAAATTCTTTTTAGTGAGTCTTTAGTGGTACTGTAATGGCCTACTCAATGCACTGAATTGATTCAAAATGTTTAAATTTCATGATCATTTTAACTTTGGGGAAGAGCCAGAAGTTGCATGGTGCCCTATCTGGAGGATAAGGTGGATAAAGACACACCATAATGTTTTTATGAGTCTGCCTTTCAATTGGATAGCACTCAGCAGAAGGACTGTGTTTTTTATCTTTCCTCATAAAGACACAAAAGAAGACATCCAGAATGGCTTCAGAAAGTGGCAAGAATAATGTGACAAGTATACTGGAGGAGAGAGGGATTAATGACAGTGTCTCTTTTACTGTAATTTTTTAAAAATGTAAACGTATTTTTGATCAGCCTCTGTAAAATAGACATTGGGGATATAATGCAAAATAAAATATTCATCCAAATTTTATGAATTCTGAGTCTGGTGAAGAGGAAAGAGAAATAAAATTGTGTTATAACCTCCATGTGAGGGCACAAGGAGAAAATGGTCATCTGCAACCCAAGGAGAGAATAATCACCAGAAACTAATCATCATCACTATCTTAGAAATCTAAGCTCTAAAATAGTGATAAAATAAATTCATTCCTCTGGTATTGTTATGACAGCCCAAGCTGACCAATATGATAATCAAAATACTTTGTCTCTCTGAGCATCAGTTTTCTTACTATAGACTCAAGAGGCTACACTAGATATCCTCCTAAACTAGACTTCTATGTTAATATGGACATAATCCATATCATTTTGTGTAAAAAGTGATTAGGCACTGTGAAATTCTTGGAGTACTTACATATGTCTTTTGTCTTGGGTCTTTGTAGATTTTGTCTTGGATTATGTATTTGAAAATTATATTGCCATAGACAATAGTCATTTTTCCTCATGAATCATATTTTTTATTACAAAATCTTCCATTTCACAATGAAGCTAAATAAATCTATGTTACTTCCTTTCTTACAACTTCTAGGGAGGGAATGGATGTGTTATTTTGTATTTTGGGAGTGATGCCTAAAATACTAGGTCACTAATATGTGACTGTATTTGTATAGACGGTCCCTTGTTGTAGACATTCTACCATACATGTTATAAATGTAGCACAATTACACTACTGTGTTAATCCTAATGACTTACTGTAAGATACCTAAAATTTTCTATATAGTGAACCCACATGTTTTCTTTAGTGCCTTTCTATGATATATTTCACATCTGTATTTAAGCATATCATCAGAGTATATCATAACTTGTGTCTTTCTGTCCAAGTATACTAACTAGAAAGTGATAATACAGGCAAAGGCAACAATATCTAAAGGCAGGGGGGAAAGTTTCTGGTCAGAATACCAAAACAGTTTCTTAGCTTTTATAAATTATTAAATGGGCTGTGAATGGCTTCCAAAAATAGTTATAGAGTCAAGATATCCAAATTAGTGTTCAAAAGGCTCAATATCTTCTTACAACTTGCCTGCCAATGTCATTACTTGATTCCCAACAAGAACCCAATATTCCAGGCAATGTGATTTTCTAATTCATCCTTGCACACATTATGATATTTCCTAGCTGTATATCATCCTTAAAAACTATTACCATTTCTCTAATATCATATTTTTTTCAACTTATTCTAACATATGTGTACACTAGATCATTTTATTTGACCGAGAAAAGAAATATATGTAAATAAACAAGGTTCAGTGTATTTTCTCATTTATAGATGAAGAAACTGAGGCTCAGAGAAGGCAAATAAATGCCTTAGCTATTAACATCTGGGTGGTAATTGACCAGGTGGAAATTAAAATACTCTAAACCCATAGTACTCTCCCCTTCTGTACAGTTATAACTTCTTCTCTTCATATACCTTAATCCTAGTATCCTTCAAAATCCTTCTGTTTCATACTTATAAATACATTCCTAAGCACCAATGATTCTAACCTCCTCTGAAATACTTATTTCAATGGCTATCAATTGTTTGCATTTATCCACTGTACCTGTGATGTCATATAATCTTCTATATGTAGATTTCCTGGCTATTCAACTACACAATGAGATTTCTGAGGTTTCTGAGTATTTTTTTATACAGTTTGTATCCCCTTGGTTTTGTAGACCACTACTTTTTTCTTGTCTTTCTTTTTGCTTGCCTAATAAACATTCATTTTTGGCATTATCCTCTGTAACAGCTTCACTTATGTCAAGACCAATCTGCCATTGTAAGTACTCTTGGTAGCAAAGTGAATGGATGTTCTTTGCTCTTAGACAATGAATGCTTTTGTAATCTACAATAGGTTAATCTGTTGCTCTAATTAGAATTTGAATCAAATGCAGGGAGGAGAAGAAGAAAGTGATTGGAGCTGATACATCCCAAGGGAATTTTTTTTTTTTTTTTTTTTTTTGGTACAGGGGATGGAACTCCCAACCTTGTGCTTGCCAGGCAGGCAGCAGAACCACTGAGCTGAATCCCCGCCCCCACCCCCAAAAGGCAACATCTTTAAAAGACTTGCTATTCATTTGTACGACCTGGATTCTATAAACTGTCATATTTGCTGTTCTTTTAAAGGCCAACTTCTTCAGCTTTGCCCATTTCTGGCTGAGCTATCTCAGATTTTTCCAATAAATTCCTTTTTTTTTTCTTTTTTGCACTTTCTGTTGCATGTAAACATCAATTCTTATCTGATATAACCATAAAGCATATAGGGAGTGTTCAGTATTTTTAAATGTTTTGTTCTTATGCAGATTATATATATACTATTACATACTGAAAACAAAAATAAATGTGTCTGAAGTGTAGCATTGCTATGGATTAGAATTTTAATAACTAAAAGGCAATTACAGGCAAAGGTAACATCGGGAACTCATCTTCACTGAAACGATTTTTATTACAATTCAGCACACTGGTTTGGTGACTCACAAAGTGATATTTCACTGCTGAAATTAAAGTATTTTGTGGTGAGTACAGTACTTCCAATAATGACACATTTTAGTATTATTTGACATTTTGGTTAACCTATCTGTTTTGTTTCTCTTTCCAAATATTGCAGCAGCCAAAGGAGATCATCTGAATTTTTGTATTACTCCAATACAAGATACATCTGATAAGTTTAACTGCTTATATCATGGCTCCTTTTTAATTAGGTAAATATTTTTAAGTATTCTATAACCTGTGTTGAAAAGCAGTCAATTATATTTTTAAAATCATTTTGAAAGGAAATTATCATTAGAAAAATTTAAGTCAGTAAATGGTATCATTGTGAAAGCATGATTAATATTCTACTTGGGTAATTCCCTTGTTATTTTTTAAAGAAAAAAATCACTAAGGAAAATCAACCAAGCATTACTTTATAAGTGAAATTAAACAGCGATTCCAGCTAATCTTATACCAGTAGTTAGTTAATTCTATTTTGACTATACAAATTTGAACTATTTCTATGTACTTCAATACATTTCTGTCAGTTTAGATATTTACATTACTCAGAATCCTTTGTATTCCAGGAATATCCTTTTAATCCTAGACATTAAGGGAATATCATACATGTATATGATATTTCTTTTTATTAATGACAAGAGTTTCCCTGTAAGTATTTCCCAAAGGGTAAAATTCTAAGTGGAAGGGGGAATTTAAAAACCTTTTCTTCTTTGTCTTTTAGAACAATTATTACTACATGACAGTATTTCCCACAAGATTATTTTTTATTTCATTTGAAGTTGGCAAAAATTTTTGTGCTGAATCCTTTGAGCATACCTCTAGTGATAGATGTCAGATCAGTGTTGTATGGAAAAACTTTTATTTGACAGGTAGATGACAGGAAGAAACCTTTCTCCAAAATATAAGATGTAACTGCCAAATCCTTCTGTGAGATCAATGTAATCTTTTGTTTCTCTACATACATGGCTTATTCATTTTTGCTTCAAAGAAATCAGTTCATATAATAAATTTGAATAAGGTGAAATTAAGACACTTAAAAATAAAGGGGGAAATTGCTCAAATTAGGTTTGTTTAAAATCTTTTTATATGAATTAAATGTGAAACTTATATCTAATATAAATTTCAAATGATTTTTTAGTTATTTTATCCTATAAATCTGGCTATGATTGATTCTAATTTATTACAAGCATTGCCTTATTCTCCCTTATATTATCAAATAATTTCACATGTTCCAACATTTTATAAGAAATACAAATGTTTTCTTGAGAAAACCTGATATTTTCAAGTAACTTTCTCTATTTTCTTTGCTATCTTCATAACAATCTCCCCAAATCTGTCAAGAATAAATAGAAATCCTCAATTTTATTATAATGTATCTTATTATTAATAAGTATTATTTTTGTCTATTTATGTTAAATTATAATGATCAAATCATTGATACATATTAAGATGCTAGTCCACTGACATATAATGCACATCTATTTAATGAATGAACAGAAAATATATTCATGTCCATTCCTAGATTTACAATCCCTATTATAATATACTTCAAGAATTAATCAAAGTCCTGCAATGTTTTCAGATGCGAAAGAAAAAAAACTGAATGAATGGTGAGATGTCAAAGACAGACTGCTTGTTTTCAGATTTGTTTTTATATCTAGCTTCCTTACAGGCCTTCACCTCAGAATCTGTTCAGCTTTCCCCTGTAACAAACAGATCTTTTTTTTAAGGCAGTTTCTCCTTTGCCAAGAATGGACACATACAATCACATTTGGGCTTCTCTGTTTCTTTGTTTATTTTCCAGAAGAATTGAGTCTCAAAAAATAATAACGTGAAATGGCCCAATCAAAATAATAAAATAATTATCATTTGATTTTGTTCCCTTCTTAATATACTCAATAATCAGTATAAGCTTAGTGATACAACAATATTCAATAATGAAGAGTATTATTTTCATAGAGTATAATAAGCAAAGCATATTCAAAAATAAATTTCTGGTTATTTTCCTTATTAAATATATCTCCTCAGATAAATACTTCTTTGGAGAAACATAAAATAAGTATAAAGGGATTGAAAAACAATTTTGCAACCATTTTACGAAAGAAAAAAAAAAATTGGACTATAAAGGCTGGTAAGATTTAACCTGCAAGAGCTAAGTACCATGCTACAAAAGAATCTGCATAGTATTGAGACTTTTACCGCAATGAGATTTTTTTTCATGACTTACTTTAAATGAAATATAAGTTGCTAGTCATAAAATTCACACTTAATTTTTGATTCATGTACTATTTGAATTTAGATTAGCCTGTCCCACAGACAACACTGTTGTTCTGAATTAGGAATATAAAATGTGATCTTACCTTACAAAGGAAGTTGATCTTAAAACCCAAAGACTGGGCATTTCTTGAGCCTGAGTTCATGTAGTTTCCAACCAAAAGAATTAACTCTAAAAGTCTGTTAAAGCTTTCACTTTTCTTCAGTTCTTCACAAGCTAGAGTTACTGCTATGATGGTTGGCTTGATGTTGTTTACGTGTTCTTCAAATGTGAGCTTGAAAAGAATGCTATTGAGACGAGGCCGTAACATTTTCACTGAGCTCATCTGTAAGAGAAGGAATGTTCTATGTAAACATACATTTAAGGCATTTTACCTCTTTAGTGGGAATAATTTCATAGACAATATTGTAAAATTTCTATGCAACAAAAATTCTAGGTTTCTAAAAATATTACTTTGTTTTAAATACTTCAAAGGAATATTTTAGTGAAGTTTGAAAAACTGTTAGGTATTCATTTTCATAAAAATAAATTAAATCACCCTTACAGCATTAATAAAATATTATTGAAGCTGAACTACTGTTAAATGTTAATTTCATAATCATTAGCCATCAATAACATTCAAACCGCCAAAATCTGTCCCTGAGGTGAATTAGGGAAATTTATAAATATGAAATTCAGTTGAGTGAATTGTTGAGACACAGATAAAAGATGTACATGATGACAGAAAAAATAAATGGAATATTTCCTTACAAAGTATCTATTGTTATGTTGTTTGAAATTAGAGGACTAGCACTGATTGAGCATTCAATAATTTTTAAACTGATGCTTTCTATTCATAAAATATATTAAATATTTATATATATTCTAATGAATTTCACCTACTTGATAGATGTTGATGTTAAATAATTATGTAATGGTAAAAATCACATGAATTTACTTTCAAGTACATTTTTCAGAAATTATACGTTGGTTTTCTTCAAAACAGTTCAACTTTGGTTCTAATTACTTGTTTTACAGTACTGGTACACATTCTATATTCCCTTTGGTCTGGTGCTTACAATAATTAGTTTTTAATTTTAATTTTCTATAGCTCCAAATTATTTAACTAGTTTTCATTTTTCAAATGAATTCTTGGAGGGAGTAAATACACATGAACTTATTTATGTACATATACAATGAAAAGAAATTATCCCAATTATATCCTTTTTTGGCATTGTATAGCTTCCTTTCTAAAATAAAAATGCTGAACACGGATTAGGCACTGAGATAACCACAAATAACATGAAAATAATTTGACAATATATTCAAAAGTCTTTAAGCCAAAACATACCCTTCAAAAGCAATGAATCAGCTGTTGCTTAGACTACATCTGCTGTAATATAGAAGCAAGTCATACTATATTGTTTTCTTCTTTGAAATTAACTTTCCCATTAGCCATGGACATTTGCCTCTCCAGATGTGAACTTGTGCCTTCTATTAATTCTTTTATATGCTTTCTTGCTTTTTTTAGGCAGATATATAAAAAGTATGTTACTATATTTATGTAGGTCTCATAATTATGAGTAGCTTTTTTAAATGGAGAGGATATAAGTACACAATTATTGTCCTATTCTTTTTTCAGAACTCACATGGCAAGTAGAAAACACACACCACCTATTTTTAAAAAGCTTATAATAAAACCTGAAACTCATAACACAGACACTTGTGAACTGTAGCTGGTGATAAAACTAGCACATGCTTCTAGATAGGTAAATAAATCAAATTCTGGACATGTTCTTTTGAAGAAGAAAAAAACTTTAACTCTTATAACTATAATTTTTAATGAAAGGCTTCACAGTAGAGGTGATATAAATGGAAATGACCATATAATATATATATGTGTGTGTGTGTGTGTGTGTGTGTGTGTGTGTGTGTCCCTCAAGGTATATATCATATTTATGTTCAGGAACAAAATACGGGCTAGAGTATCTAAAAGTCCATAGATGGGAAGCTAATCACATCAAAGTCTATATCTCCATGAATGTGCGTGTCCATTTGTGTATGATTGTGTAAGCATCTTTATGAGTATCTATACCAATTTTTCCACCTTCATATCTGTCTCTATCACTGTCTCCAAATTCCATCCTACTTGATTTTTCCTTTATTACCAGTAACTGGAAATCTCAGCACAAAAACATGTTTTCTATAATATTTTATGTTTAAGAATTAATTTATGAGTCTTCTTCATGGGTAAAAAGTCATAGGACTACTTCCATCAAGTGACCAGCTGCTAGTCACCATTACATGCTATCCTGGCCAAGCTTGGTAGGTTTTATAGGGGCACAGTCAACAGGGTATCATTGGCTCCAGATAAAGAACTTCGGTAAGTACACATGAGCTTTAATTCTAATACCACTTGTCTTCATTCAAACTTTTATCGGTCTGGGGTTTGTATTTCAACTCATGGCCTATAAGCAGAGAATATGGATTTGGCCTTTTATATTTTATTTATTTTTTTATACCAGGAATCGAACTCAGGACCTTGCACTTGCCAGGAAGGTACGGTACTACTGAGCTAAATCCCTGGCCCCTGGCCTTTTTTATTTTTAATATTAGCTCCAAATGAAGTATTGTGACCAAAGCACACTTTTTATTTTTTTTAGTTGTAGGGATCCTTTATTAGGTAGAATTAAATTTATTTTCCTACTCTCCTGTGCATCCCTACCATCAGTGATGATTTAATTACAGAAATCAGAGTTAACCAGCTGCACTTGGGCATGATTGCACATTTCTTTGCCATTACAACTGTTGCCTCAGGGTCACCTTGTAAATGAGCTAGTGTTACAGCAAGTGGCTTTTTATTTTTAATTTTTATTTATTTTTAAATTAATTTTATTGGTACATTTTATTGGTACATTTCAGGTATACAATTCATTTACATTTATCATTGGGTGTTTGTACCTGTACATGATATATCTTGGTTCTTATTTTTCTCCCCATTACCTGTGCGCCTTTCACCCCCTCCACCCCCAACCATTTATATAGATTTCATTTCCATTTATTTTTCTTTTTTCCTTTCCCTCTTTTCCTTTCCCCTTCCTCTCCCTTCACTCCTTCGTCTTTGGACCTTTTTTCCTATTTCAAATTATCGATTATTCATTTTAATCATTTTAACCCTTGTTTACACTATCAGTTTCTCACACTAGTGAAACTATTCGGTATCTACACATGTGCATACTATCTATTTCACCCAAGAGTATGGCCTCGATATGCATCCATTTAGCTATAAATGACTCTAGTTTTTCATTTTTCATGGCTGAGTAGTACTCCATTTTATTAAAAAACCACATTTTCTTTATCCAGTTTCCAGTTGATGGGCACCTGGGCTGCCTCCAAGCTCTAGCTATTACCACAGTAATATGTGTGCACCCATGTTCATGCCGGTGCAGTTTGTAATAGCTAGACCAAAGCATACTTTAATAAGAATACACAATAATAATAGGAATTAACATTTATTGAGTACTTTGTATCAGGCATTTTTCCTACATAAATCATATGTATTGATTGCTTTGATTCTCAAAATAATCCTAGGAGGTTATTATCTTTGTTTTAAAAATGAGGAAAGGTGAGGTTGTATCTCTGGGATTTAGAGATTTGGACTCACATATTTGGGCTACAGAGTCCAGACTCTTAACCCCTATATTGTGCTGTCTTATTAGAAGCAGTAACTATGATTGGTGGAGGGAGAAATCAGGGGCAGAGAGACTATGAATAAGGTTTCAAAAGAACCTGAGAAACAGGTAGTAGTAGAATCCCGATAGCAGAGAGAGACAAAGGGATGGATACAAGAGACAGAATTAAGGAAGAATCAATGGGACCTAGCAATTGATCATTTAAAAGAGAAGAAAATCAAAGATGGCTCCTAGGTTTCAAGTTTGTTGTGAGGTAGAACAATGTTGGCATTACTGAAGGCAGAAGGAGGTGCTGATTTGGTATGTTTATTATTTGGCTGCTTGTTTTGTTTCAGGGAATGAAGGTAGATGAATTTACTTTCCCTGTTTTATTCCAGTACACTATAATCAGAGAAGACAGTGGGGGCAGTTTGGGTGCAGCTTGGTAATAACTTCAATTAAACATAACTGAATTTAGAAATGTTCACATGATCTGACTAATTTCTGGACTGTTTAATTTTCTGGACTTGAGGTTCCTCATCAGCATTGTAGGGAAAATACCTATAAAGCAGACTTGCTTTGATAAATGGACAGGGGCCAAATAACTGACATGAGAATATTCCATTTTTCAAGTCTCTGCTTCTAGCATTGTGAGAAGGTAAAGAGTATTAGCTCCACAAATGGAAAACACTGCTCATTCGTAACTAAAATATTTTATTACCATTTATTATTGAACATTTTCTCAGGTGCCAAGTTGTGCATTTCACTACTATGGATGACACAACTAGCTTCTCCTTATTAAGACTCTATTATTATTATTTTTTTGTACCGGGGATCAAACTCAGGACCTTGAGCTTACAAGGCAGGCACGTTGTCACTGAGCTAAATCCCTGGCCCTCCAAATCTTGGATTAATATTCAAATAATAGCTTGATCTGGAGAATTTCTTAGAATTGTTTTTTACTTTCCATGCTAAATATTCAAGCTCAAATTTTATGTACTTAGGTTACTAAAAATAGACTATTTAAATGTTCTCCCTGACCCCCTTAGCCTTTACCTCTCTAAATCTTCTCATAAGTAGTAAAAGGCTAACTCTATGATAGGAAAGCAACATTGTTTTCTTGACATACTGAGCTTTTTGGTATTATTATGATATATGGTAGAATTTGGAAATACCATCCTGGAAATTAGGAGATTAGTATTAGAAGTTGGCAGAGTTGGGAACTACCTGAATAGATCCTCTGGGAAACAAGGTTATTGAGAAGGGTCATATATAGAAAGAAAAGGAGAAGAGTTAATGACTGAACCTTAAGGAGAACCTAGCACAGCATCTTACATATATTAGAAAATCAAATATTTGCTGATTGATTTTAACAGTTCTCTTAAACTAACCATTTTCCAGAACTTTTCCCAAGAGGGACAGAAAGACTTGTCTACTGAACAAAATTAAGAGTTGATGATAATATTTTACTCTCCCCAAAATAATGTATTCAGTTATGATGTCAAACCAGAAATGCTAGGGAAATAACTTTGTGGAACTGCTAGCATTGAATATTAATCTATCCTTAGTCAGCCTGACTTTAGGAAAAAGTTGTATTCTACAAGAGAGTTAGAGCTGCTACTTGATCTGGAAAAATTTCTTCATTCATTTGTTTCCTACAACAAGGTTTGATATATGGCAGGTGATAAAAAATGATAGGTGGTTAAAATAAGAAATGACTGTAAAATGAATAAATAAATGAATATATTCATTCACACCAATAGAAACCACAATATCAGCAAAATGATAGATTAAGAATAAGAAGCATAGCTGAAGAGGTATAATAGCACGATGATGTGAGGAAAGAAGAGGTATCTTTGGCAAGGTTATTTGCTACCAGGTGGGTCATTCCAATACACCACTCAGGAGAAATCTAAACCTATGTTTACAGTATAATATAGCTATTTTTAGGGTGGAATTCAAGAGAAAAACATTTTTTCCCTTAATTTCAGAAGAAAGAGAGAAAAAACAAATATCTACAAATTCTAGAACCATGATGTAAGTCAATGTGGAAGAGAGGGACTGTAGAGTTATAGAGACATGAGCTTGGATTAGACTTCAGTTACTTTCTAGCTGTGTGACCTAGTCCAAATTGCCTAATATTTCTAAGTCTTTATTTCCTCATCAGAAAAATGGATGCATTGAATTTTTTATATAGGTTGCAGTAGGAATTAAATGAGATACAATGTAAAACATACCTGTCACAGTAACTGACACAATGTAAGCAATGGTTATTTTCCTCTTTACTTTTTAAATTTATACTCAGAAATTCTCAGTAGGAAGAAAAACATCATCTTTAATTGTTCTCCCAAAGCTGAAGGAAACCTTTTCTTATCCACAATTAAGGAATGTATGTTACCAGAGTTCAGTAGAGAACATAGTTGCTCATTACACATTGAATGTAATGTAAATATCATGCTGTGCTCTATTAAGCCATTTTACAATCATAATATAAATCTACTATTAGAAACACTATCATCAAAAATGTGTTCTTATGAAATTAAGAGAATATGAAGGGGGTGAAGTTATATGGGAACAGCTCTTAACAGGAGCCAGAAATCACTATGTATTGACCATATCAACAGAATTTTCACAATCTTAAGTGTGAATTTTTTGCTTTTTTATCAGAGTAGGGTACCCTGATAGGTAACAGTTGAACCTCCAACAGAAGATTTGGGCAGGTAAGGGAAGACCTTAGATAAGCAAGCTTAGAAATAATAGGAAGCACTGAAGTAAATCCCCAGCCACAGATATAAATATTAAAAGGCTCATGTCTCATAAAGCCACTTGAGTGCACCTAAGTGATACAGGTAAATACAACAAAAACTGCAGAAATACGTGTTTGTTTTTCATTGTAGTCCCTTGCAGTGTTTTACTTGATGAAATCCTTTGTTTTATAATTCATTCCTGAAATGCTGTGGGATGCTGACCAGGATAATGTATTATGTAGGGAATTTATTTGTGTTATGAGGTACTTGTCTATCAAATCACATCAAGCAACTCTCATTTCTTTAGTTGATCTGCATCATATTTAAAAAAAGGAAAGTGAATTGATAGCTGCAGTGAAAGCAAGTATAAGTAGGTTGTTTCTCCAAAGAATTAGATATGGTATTGTTTATATAATTTGAATTTTATATACTTCACACCTATACAGCTAGGGAATATTGAACTACTACCAAACTACCATATGAATAGACAAGAAAAGGTGAGGCATGAGTGTAAAAGTAATGTGTGAATGAGGAGGAAAGGGCCAAGTCATTCCCATACTCACATGTGACCTATAGGTTATTTCTATCATCTTTCCATTTCCACTGTTAAAAAATATACCTTTAGAGACTGATCATGCTCAAAAAGGAGGCAGATCAAGATATGGAGGGAAGGGACTGAGTGGGTAGGGGAAGGAGGTGAAAAAAAGGAATTGAGATGTATTGGGTGCATGCAACAATTCCACACAAGGAATGTAAACAATATCCACTGCAAACATGAACCAAGCCAATGGAAAAAAAAAAAAAAAAAAAGGAAGGAGGTCAAGAGATGAAGGGAGGGTGGAGGGAAGGGAATGGGGGTAAAAAAAGGAATTAAGATGTATTATGTATATGTGCCTAATTTTCGCAAAGAATGTAAACGTTATGTAATACAAACATGTACTAATAAATTTTTTTCTAAATACTAAATTTCACTAAAGAAACAACTGTTAAGAATCAGCCAAATTAGTCAATCAGTGTGTAAGCATAACTTTGGCATTAAACAGATTCAGATTTATGGAACAAGAAAAAAGAAATACCCCTTTAATGAATATAACTTAAACATGAGCCTCTTCAAAATATAAATTTTTAAGAATTCATTAGAATTAAGATAAATTTGCAATGAATACATACTATTATGATTCACTGTCCATTGGCTATTCAGAATAATTTTGTTCCTCTAAGTATAATAAAGGAAATAAATTAAGCCACATTTATGGATTTATATTAGATAGTTGGCAAAACTACCTGCAAAAGTGAGATTCAGAGACAATAAGACAAATTCTGCCTGGAAATATGGAAATAAAACAGAGACATTTGTGATTCTCTATTAAATAACTCTCTAATCTTCTTATAGACAATAATTTCATCAAAGCCAAGACTTTTCCTACTCTTTGCACCAAATCCAGTTGCTGGCCTGAACAAAATAATCAGTAGCATTTACAAGCAAACCCAGAGCATATCTGCTATATGAGTAAATGGCAAATGTTTATGTATTAGATGTCAGGAGAGATGAGAGCCCTAGTTTACCTGTGAATTGAAACTTTGAAAAAGCAGTATCGAAAACTGACTCTATATGGGAAAAATAATGATGTGCTGATGGAGAACATTTTCTCAAAGATAGTGGTATGTGTAAATTATGCATCAACAAATATCTACTTGTCTTTAGTCTGGAACAAAACACAATAACAATGTTCGCCCCCAAAGACACTATAAACTCAGAACAATCACACTAATAAGTTGAAAAAAAGTTTTAAAATATCTTTTTGAAAGCAATTGTTTGAGGCCAAGAAAGGCCATTAAAACTCTAGGGATTAGCACTATATGAAAAAATAAGAGACTTAATTTTTCCATTTTTTTACATTTAATGAAAAGTAATCAATTGCAAAATTAACATTCACAGAGTTACTACGAATATTCAATTTTTAGGTGGTTTTATTTTACCTTTTTTCTTGCAAAAGCTCATGGAAATAAACAATCTTGTCATGAGAATAGATTATTATGATAATTTAATGAAATGAACAAGAATCTAAATACAGGGATTTGAAAATGAGTCATGGTGAATTTTCTTTTACCTCATCTCAAAATCATTAAACCAGCTTTTTCTCAGATAAAACAAATATACATCTAGAAGTAGGAGCTAGAATTCATACATACAGAAAGAATGAAAACAGAAAGAGGCAGGGCATTATGTATCAAAACAGTTTGCATAAAAGCAGGTAAAATGAAGAATAATACAATTTTTCCAATGAATATGGAAGCCTGAAAAATGATTTCATATAAATAGAAAAAAGGACATGGAATTTTCTATCCAAGCTAATTATTTTTGATGATATGTAGGAGAAAAAGGAAGCTTTTAAGAATTTCCTTTTCACCTGGTTAAGCTATCATGAAGAGCTTACAAACTCTTATGACGCTTTAAAAAATTAAAAAACAGCAGCATTATAGTTGTGCTTCCAAATATAAGCACAAACTCTTACCTCCTACCTTCATACATTCCTGTAAAAAAAAATTTCAATGTGCTGTCAGAAATATCACATAATCCACACTTTTCCTTATAAAGATTTTCATGTATAAGGCTATCTCAACATCTTTTTGTTAGATTAGAGCTTTAGAATGTTTTTAACTGAAAAATATGGGTATTTATGAAGTAAGGAAAAATAAAGTACTGATTACTAAGAGAACTAATTATTGCTTTCTTTTTCTGAGAAGTTGTGTTTGTTTAATAGATATACACAGTATGGGTCTCTATCCCTGGTGCAAGACAAGTGGGAATTTCCATAGCTCTGAGGTTTGAGAACAGCTGAGCAGCAAACACACTCTAAAGAGTCTAAAAGCTCCGGCTGGGGGTTCTATCTGCCAGAGCTTTCAAAGATCTGTGCTTTTCTTCCAGTAAAGATACAGCACATAATTACAATGATGTGCCAAATTCAATTCTGTGGGAGGCAGGTTGGAAGATAAGTCAGTGGGAAGCTACGCAGACAATCTACCCCCCTATAGAAGTAGATTATTGATCACAGAAGGTGTGGGAACTAGCATAGCCCTCTTACCAGCAGGTCTATCTCTAGACATAGGAAAGGGCTCTAGGTTTGTATTTAGTTACCATAATTTTTTTTCTTCTCTTCTTTTTCTCTCAAACTAATTACATGTGATTATAAGTAAACCCAAAGATGTGACTGCTAAAATACCAAAAAGGTTAAAGAAAGCTTAGCAGCCCAATCACTGTCTTTCTTAAGCATTGCCAACTTCATTATTTATGGTTATCATTTGCATTTTAATCAGTCTTGCAGCAGTAATCTCATTTGGCATATGTCTACCCTTACCTGTTGTGATTTTGTTTTTATCATTTAGGAAGTTATATGTAATAGAATCTCTATAGGACACTGGCCAGGGTTACAGGAATAAAGTCAGCAAAGATTACTTATTGTTTAAAAAGTCAATGGAAGAGACAACCTGGTGTCTTGATGCACACCAGTAATCCCAGCACTCAGCAGGCTGAGGCAGGAGGATCACTGGGAGTTCCAGGCCAGCCTGGGTTACATAGAGAAACCCTGTCTCAAAAACAAAACAAAACATAACAAAAAAACAAACAACAAAAGGTAATAGAAGAAAAGTTTCTAGAGTTTCTAGAAAGAAGTTTAAATTTTTCAATGTTATTAAGTAACACATGAATACAAACTAAGAGGAATGAAAACTCTACTTCATTTTGCATTCATAATAGATTTAACAAAAATTTGTTAGGTACATGACGGGAACACAGTTAACATGATTCATCCACGTATAGAACTTATAATATAAGGTTGTAGATATTCAGTAAACAACCTCATAAATAAACAATTAAAACCATGATAATTTCCATAAAGGAAAATTTAAAAAGTGTTCTGAGAGACTCTAATAGGGAGTTCTATTTTTAATGAATATTTAAGAGATAGCTTCACTAGGAAAGCAAAAATTTAAGCTAATAATAGAAGAATAAGGAGAGAAGGCACAGAAGTGCAATGCTGCTGAGGAAAGAAACAGCATAGTGAATTCAAATGTCTGAAAAAATGAAGCACACTGTGGCTAAGGCATAATGAGCAAGAGACCAAGTAGGAAAGATAGGCAGGTGTCAAACTACACAGTGCTTTGTAGGTCATGATAAGTCTTTAATGTTATAGAAGACCATTGTTGTTTTAAGCAGATAACTACTAGGATACAATACAAATATACTGTAGAAATGTCACATTGAGTGTTGTGCTGAAACTGATTTGAAGAAGAGCCAAAATTGAAGTGGAAAAACAAGCTATTGGAATGGTTAGAGAATGGCAATGTTGCTTGGACTGCTTGGTGGTGGCAGTTCAAATGGAGAAAAGTGAGTAGATTTGATGTATAGTTCAAATGTGATTAGGAGGTAATTAATGGCCTTTCCTAGATCAATTTTGATGCATTATTTAAGACAGAATCTTGATTGCTCTTGGTTGAACAGAGAAAAAGAAGGAAGTGGAGAGCAAATGGAGTCTAATCTTGGAGAAAATTGATGCTAGGAAATGGGAGCAGTAGTTAGCAGCATCCTCGGAATCAATGATGAATATTTATTGATGCAGCCATCTATCTATACATTAATTATTTGGCAGCAAGTGGCGTGAGATTTCTTTTATATTTCTGAAGAGAATGGCAGAGTGGAGAGTAATAAATTGAAGAGGGCATAGAGTAACTAACAGAACAAAGTAAAGCTGGCAAGAAATGCTACTACCTTTAAGTAGAGCTGAGACAATAGTACCCTAAACAGAGGTAAATTAGCATTTAGTGGAAGCTGCCACCCCCATTAAAATACAGTAGTTAAAGCAATAACTGAATTCAGATCACCTGGGTTCAAATTCTGCATCTACTACTTACTATGCAACCTTGAACACATTACCTGGCCTTATGTTGCCTTAGTTTCTTCATCTCTAAAATGGAGTCAGTAATAATACCAAAATCACAAGGTACCCCACAAAGGATAAGATGGTACAAAACAAAAATGCTTAGCATAGCATATGACATGGTAAGTCCTCATTATATTTTTGTTTCTATCTGCTCCCAGTGCAGAGGAAAGGGATTCTGGGCCAAACAACCACTCCCTGTGCAGAGGAAGGGACTTCAAGGCCACCGTTCCAATGCTCCTAGTACAGAGGTAGGGGCCTCCAGGCTGCCTTACCACTGCTCCCAATGAAGAGGAAGGGGCTTGCGGACCACCATACCAGCGCTGCAAGCGCAGAGAAGGTGAGCCATGCAGGCGCCAAGAACACATACCCACCCTGCTCTCTCCCACCCTCTGTCAAAATGAGAAGGCACATAAACAATTCTCAAAAACAGATTTCCAGATCACCTACAGCAACCCCAAAGGGAAATGAGATGGAACACTCTGATACTGAAACACCTGGACTCCCTGAACTGGCAACAAAAGAGGGTCTGGCAAAAAGGAAATCAGAAATAATTTCTCAGATAACAGCAGAGATTGTGCTCACAGTGCAAGGCGTGATTAATAAATCTAGAGAGGAGCTGAGGAACATGATGGAATCCCAACATAGGAAACAAATGGAATCCATAAAACAGATAAAAGCAGATTTCCAGGAGATTAAAAACTCCATTGAAAGTCTATGCAGCAGAATGAGCCAATGTGAAGACAGAATTTCAGATATAGAAGATAAGATTGCAATTAGTGAGGAGGAAAAGAAAAATTGCTTCAAAATTGTAAGGGACCACAAGAAATCAATCCAGCAGCCGCTAGACCATGCAAAGAAGAATAACATAAGACTAATTGGAGTCAACGAAGAAACAGGAGAGAGTGCAGATGACATAAAAAACTGTTTACAGAAGTGAAGGCAGAAAACATCCCAAGCAGGGCAAAAGAACTTCACATACAGAAAAGTGAGGCATATAGGACTCCAAATAGCCTTGATCAAAAAAAATCTACACATAGGCATATAATTGTTAAGATTCCAGAAACTCAACAGAAGAACAAAGTTCTACAAGCAGTTAAAGAAACAAATCATACAAAGGAAAGCCCATCAGAATCACAGCCAACTTCTCAACGCAAACCCTCAAGGCAAGAAGATCTTGGAGTGATGTATTCCACGCTCTAAAGGAAAACAGCCTCCAACCCAGATTGATGTACCCTGCAAAACTATCTTTCAAAATGGATGGAGAAATAAGATACTTTTATGACAAAGAGCACCTTAGGAACTGCATGAATACCAAACCAACATTCCAAAAATTTTAGACAATATCCTAGGAAAAGACAATGAGGATCACAACCCTAGGAAGCACAACAGAATGAATCCATCACGCATGACAAGAAATTAAATGTAAAGGGGGAGAATCCAACAAAAAGAAAAAAGTCATGACAATGATAAGTCAATACGTATTAGTTATGACCATCAATATTAATGGTCTCAATTCACCAATCAAAAGAAATAGACTGGAAGAATGGGTCAAGAAGCAAGATCCAACAATATGCCGCATACAAGAAACACACATAATTCAAAAAGAAACTCACAGACTGAAAGTTAAAGGGTGGAAAACAATACTCCATGCAACGGGAACCTGAAAAAAAGCAGGCGTAGGTATCCTCTTGGCAGATCAAGTGAATTACAAGCCAACAATGATTAAGAGAGACAAAGGACACTACATCCTTGTAAAGGGAACAATCCAACAGGAAGAGATGACAATCATATCTATGCACTAAACGCTAGTTCACTCAACTATATCAAACAAATACTAACAGACATGAAAAGTCATATATGCACTAATACAATAGTAGTAGGGGACCTAATACCCCACTGCCACAAATAGATCAACTAGACAAAAAAATAAGTATTTTTGTTTCTATCAATAAATACAACAATAATAAAATTAGTAATAATAATTGGGCATTTCTTTTTCTGAGGTGCTAGAGATATAGGTCAGAAGTAGAGCATTTGCCCAGCATACATAAGTCACTGGGTTCTATCCTCTACACTGTGTGAAAAAAATCATTAAGCCAGGTGTAGTGGTGGCTACACCTATAGTCCTGGCCACTCCACAGGGGGATGCAAGACAATCCCTTAAGCCCATAGGTTGAGATCAGCCTGGGCAACACAAGGACACCTATCTAAAAATAAATCAGTAAATAATAATAAAACAAAAGACATGGCTAGAGATAACTTTGTAGAAAGAAGAGTTATTGAAGCTTCAAGTTGGAAAAGAAATTAGAGACAGAATGTGAATGTTTAAGAGCTTGAGTTTTATCCTGTAAATTCAGGGAGACAATAAAGGTTTTGGATATAGAATTTGTATGATAAAGACAGATTTTTCAAAAGAATACACTAATAATGTCAAAGGGAGAAAAGAACAGGTGCAAGGAGCCTCTCCAGTTTGGTGGCCCTGTCATTAATGCAGATAAATGTAGGTATTTTTAAAGTTGTTCTCATGATAGAATGTTGATATGTGTTTAAGGGTTAAAAAGTATTTACATATATTCACGCACAAAAATTTAAATTTGCAGTGTATTAATGAATCTTTTTCAGTTCCAAAATATGCTATATTTTAACCTCAGTCTTATACTTAATAAGTACCCTGTAATTCAAATAAATAAACATTTATTTACTGTCTACTTCATATAAGATAATGTTCTTACCACTACAAAGTATAACTTATTAAAACATTAAAGTATAATATTGATTCAAAAATATTTTCCTTAAAGTGAGATTATCTACACTTTGATAAATCCTGATTGGGAAAGTTTTAGATAATTTACACAGTATAAACTGCTTTGTAATATCCTTCACAATCCCCCCACCCCAGACATGCAGCTAAGTATAAGCGTATATAAGAGGGCTACGTGAATTCATATACACACAGCCCCAGAATTACTTAAGGTTATGTGCATAAACAAGAAATATTTTCCACTTTCTATTTTGCCTTTAGTTCAGAAGGTATATTGCTTTTTATGACCCCGAACTTCATTTCCTCAGTATGGTACAAAGATATTCCTCTTGAAGGACTTGCTTGGCAAACTAATACATCTTTCAAGATAAACTGCACACAGAAAAACACAGCTTTGGAGAAAGTGTGTAGTGTATCTACTGTAAAACTCATAACCATCATGACACAGCTAAATTCTAAGATGCTGTATATACATGCTTCAATTACAACATGAATCTGAGCAGTTTAGGTTTCAAGTATGGACTTTGGTCTATAAAATTTTATTATTTAACATTGTGCTAAAGTGCTGCTGGTAAATAAATAATATCTACCTGATTTGGTTGACGAATTTGCTTGGCTCAAAAATAAGAGCGATGCATTTCTCAGGTACCTTTATATGTTCTAACTGTTCCCAAATACACATGAATGGTGTTCTTCACAAGGACTTGACACCTTCTATATCAATACAGGGAACACTATGGTTTAGAATTTAAAAATTCTATGTGCAAGCAGTTATTGCACAAATTCAAAAGAAACAAGCTCACTCTCATCTATCATAGTTTGATTTTAAACATGATTTTTAAATTGCAAAGTACTAAATCACATCATTCTAAAATACAGGTATTAAAGAAAATGACAAAATATTTTGGATGAGCAGATAATGTTTGACTATTAAGTCTAACGGTAATTTTAAAATTCTTAATACACTCAAAGAAAAATGTTCATGGGGCCAGATTAAAGCTAGCAACCATAATGGAAATATTAATTTGTACACCAAACAAATATGTATTAAACACCTAGGAAAAAATAATTTTTTCTGCAACAAATTAAATATATCATGATGCTCGGTCTCATTATTTGTTTTGCAAATTATTTGAATAATGGTCTTGGGGAATAATTAAAACATGTAACTGTACACTTCTAAAATATAATTTATACCTACCATCTCTGTATCATCAAAAATTAGAGATAAAGAAAAATAATTCATTCCAATAATAATTTCACCATATGATGATATGACCACACGAGGTGTATCACAGCTGAAATAGCACAATTCAAGCTTTTGATCAATTAATGACATTCAATTTTCTCCCTAGTCCATTGTAACTTCACCCTTTTCATTCCTAATTGCCTGGATTTGGGCCTTTTCAGGAATGAAAAGGGTGAAATTACAATGGACCCGGCAGAAATACAGAGTATAATCAATACCTACTTTGAGGCCCTATATGCCAATTAGATGGAAATACAGAAGAAATGGACAAATTCCTACATACATATGAATTAACAAAGTTGAATGAAGATGATCTAAAAATTCTATACGATCCAATATCAATCAATGAAATCGAAAATGTAATTAAAAACTTACCAACTAAGAAAAGCCTAGGTCCTGATGGCTTCACTGCTGATTTCTACAAGACATTTAGAGAGGAACTACTGCCACTACTGTTTAAACTCTTCAATGAAATTGAAAAGGAAGCAATACTCCCAAATTCATTCCTAGAAGCAAGCATCGCCTTGATCCCCAAAGCAGAGAAAGACCCAACTGAAAAAGAGAACTATAGGCCAATCTCACTAATGCACATAGATGCAAATATCCTTAATAAGATACTGGCAAATAGAATGCAGAAGATCATCAAGAAGATCATACACCCTGACCAAGTGGGATTCATCCCAGGGATGCAGGGATGGTTAAATATATGTAAATCAATCAATGTAATACAATATATTAATAAAACCAAGGACAAAAATCATACAATCATTTCAATAGATGCAGAAAAAGCATTTGACAAAATCCAACATGCATTTATAACAACCCTACAAAAAATTGGAATAGATGGACTGTACCTCAATCAGATAAAAGCCATTTATGACAAATCAACAGCCAATATCATACAAAAGGGTCAAAAACTGAAATCCTTCACACTAAAATCAGGAACAAGACAAGGATGTCCACTATCACCACTCTTGTTCAATATAGTTGTGGAAACATTAGCCACAGCAAATAGACAAGACAAAGAAATAAAAGGAATAAAGATTTGAAATGAAGAAGTCAAATTGTCATTATTTCCAGATGACATCATACTCTCTATAAAGACTCCAAGAACTCCACCAAAAGCCTTCTACACTTAATAACCAAATTCATTAAAGTAGCTGGATGCAAGGTCAACACAAAAGAATCAATAGCTTTCCTGTACACAAACAACAGAGTCACTGAAAGAGGAACTGGTGAAACAACTCCCTTCACAATAGCATTCAAAAAAATGAAATACCTAGGAATCAACCTAATGAAAGAAATCAAAGAGCTCTTCTCTGAAAACTATAGCATTCTGAAAAAAGGAGATCGAAGATGATATCAAAAAATGGAAAGATATCCGTTGCTCCTGGGTAGGAAGAACCAATGCACTGAAAATGTCCATACTTCCAAAACTACTATATAGATTCAATGCAATTCCAATTGAAATCCCAGCAGCATACTTCATGGACCTGGAGAAATCAATTCAAAAATTCATTTGAAACCAGAAGAGACCTAGAATAGCAAAAGGTAACAGAGACATGGCAGGGGATATCACAATCCCCAACTTGAAACTATGTTACAAAGCTACTGTGATAAAAACAGCATGGTACTGGCAAAGAAACAGACCTGAGGACCAGTGGAACAGATTAGAAGATGCAGAAACAACTCCAAACACACTCAGCCACCTCATCTTCCACAAAGGAGGCAAACACCCTCACGGCAGGAAAGATAGCATCTTCAATAAATGATGCTGGAAAAACTGGGTTTCAACTTGCCAAAGGTTAAAACTAGACCTATATGTCTCACCATGCACTAAACTAAAATCAAAGTGGATTAAAGGTCTAAATATTAAAACAGAAACGCTGATCCAGCTGGAAGAGAGATTAGGAAGAACTCTTGAAGACATTGGTGTAGGAAAAGATTTTATGACGCACACCTCAGTTGCCTGTGAACTACCATAAACAATCAACAAGTGGGATCTCTTCTTACTAAAAAGCTTCTGCACAGCAAGAGAAACTACTAACAGAGTGAAGAGACAACCCACAACGTGGGAAAAAATTTTTACCTGCTGTCCCTCAGACAAAGGTAAAGAACTTCAAAAAATAAGACCTCATAAATTTAAAAACTCAATCCAAAAATGGGCATCTGAAATGAACAGGCATTTCTCAGACAAGGAAGTAGAGATAGCAAATAAACATATGAAAAAATGTTCAACATCACTGGTAATTCGAGAGATGCAAATGAAAACTACACTGAGATTCCACCTCCACAGAAAGAATGGCTGCCATCATGAAATCAACCAATAACAAATGCTGGTGGGGCTGTGGGGAAAGAGGAACCCTGCTCCACTGCTGGTGGGAGTGTAGACTGGTGCAATCACTGTGGAAATCAGCATGGAGATACCTCAAAGAACTAGGATTGGAAGTCCCATTTGACCCAGCTATTCCCCTGCTGGTTATCTTCCCCAAAGAATTAAAAGAATCATACCACAGTGATATATGTGCACCCATGTTCATAGCAGCACAATTTGTGATAACTAAAACTTGGAAACAACCCAGCTGCCCATCAACTGGAGACTCGATAAAGAAAATGTGGGGTTTTTTTATAAAATGGAGTATTACTCAGCCATAAAGAAAGAGAAACTAGAGACATTTATAGCTAAAAGGATGCACATTGAGGCGATACTCTTAAGTGAAATAAAGAGGACACGTGTAAATACCAAATAGTTTCTCTTGTGTGAGAAACTGAAAGTGTAAATAAGGACTAAAAGCTATAATAGATAATGTGAAATAGGAAGAAAACGGGCAAAGGGGAAGGGGAAGTGGGAGGGGTAGGGGAAAAGAAAGAAGGGAAAGAAAATAATATGAGAAAAAGAAAACATGGAAACAATCTTTGTAGATAGGGAGGGCTGGAGGTGTTGAAGGAAGGGCAGGAGAATGGGGAGAAAATAAGAACCAAGATGAATTATGTAAAGGTGTAAATTTCCAATGATGAATGTCATTATACTGTATACCTTAAATGTACCAATATAATTAATTTAAAAAATTAATGACACTAAATAGGAAATGTGAAAATAGCTGTGTGCTTTCAGACATAACACACATCACAGAAAAGAGTCTCCAATTTTTATTTTGTCATTTATAGAGTTATTACCCCTTTATTTTAGCATAAGCTTTTTGGGGACAAAATATAATATCAAGATCTAAAGGGAAGAAAAAATGCTAATCCAATACTGCATACAACTTTGCATATGTTACTAGAATTGAATATCCGTGCTGTTACAAAGAAGCCTGGAGGAGATATCTTGAACTATTTGGCAAATCTAAAATTTTATTTTGCTATTTTTGAATACCATGACAGATACACTGGGTAAATAAAGATATCTTCTGTCAGCCAATATTATATTTAATTATGTGGTTATACAGTAACAAAAAAGTCAACAGCTGAAATGTCTTTCTTTTCACTGTTTCTAACAAGTATTAACCTCCCAGCTGAGTTTGTAGGCTTTTATGTTCAATACATACCACCACTCCAAACTGCTCAGGCTCACAGAGGTCATCATATTCATTCTTAAGTTGTGCCAATTCATTGAGTACCTTCTGCTCAGGAAGATGTTTTATGAGGTTCTAAGAAGAATAAAAGTTTAGCATTTTATTATTAGGATTTTAAAGCATGCAATAATAATTCTAAAACTGATTAATTAGTATAGCAAGTTTCTTACTCTGATTTTGTTATAGGACCAGTGTATTTTTCCCTTTCATTTCATCTTAAAAATTGAATTTCTAAATATGAATTATAATAAAATGTAGAAATAAATTTTTGGTTTTTGAAGCCAAAAAATTACAGTGCATAAATATTAAATAAAAATATTATATAAGAATAAATGATATTCCAAAATTGTGTAGCCTCCAGAATTTAAATACATAGTGTGATATATATATATATATATATACACACACACACACACACACACACACACACACACACACAAATATATACATTTTTTTTTTTTGGTACTGGGGATCGAACTTGGAGCTTGCACTTGTGAGGTAGGCACTGGAACCACTGAGCAAAATCCCCAGCCCTACATAGTATATTTTAACCTTGATTTCCTGTCACAATAATCAGTCAAAAATTTTAAAAAACATTATGTAGAATTAGCTCATGTGTTGCCATACTAAGAGAAAATATCAATTCTATTATTCAGTTTACAAAAGCAACTGGCCTATAAAAAAAAAATCTTCCAACATTTACAATATCTGTATTTAAGTATAGAAAGCATTACAACTTTAAATGGAGAATCACAGAAAAGTGATAGAATATTATATATTTTCAAGTTTGAGGCCTAATATGAATTGAATGTTTGTGGCCCTTCGAAATAAATATGTTGAAATCTAATTCCCAATTTGATGGCTTTGTAGGTAGGCCTTTGGGAACAAATTAGGATATAAGGGTACAACCTTTATAAATAGGTTTAGTGGCCTCTTAAGAAATATGAGAGAGTTAGTTTGCTCTCTTTCTACTATGTAAGAATACAATAAGAAATCAGTAGTCTGCAACCTGGAAGTGGGCTCTCACTAGAATTCAACCATGCTGGTTGGCACTCTGACCGTGGGCCTCAAACTTCCAAATTAACAAGAAATAAATTACTGTTGTTTATAAGCTCCCACTCTCTAGTACTTGTTATAGCCTGAATTAACATAATGACAAAGAGAATCAGAATTGATACATTCATCACATCTTAGTTTATATTGGTCTATGGTATATTTTTATCATTACATTAACTTGCAACTAACATTTTGGGGACTTGTATGGTATTTCCATAGATATGAAAAAGGAAGAAAGCAGAAAACAAACAGTAAAGAAAGTAGGGTGAGGGCCAGCGATTTAGCTCAGCAGCACTGCGCCTGCCTTGCAGACACAAGGTCCTGAGTTCCATCCCCAGCACAAAAAAAAAAAAAAAAAAAAAAAAAAAAAAAAAAAAAAAAGAAAGGATGTATCCAAAATGACAAAGAAGAAAGCTCTAGGGATTGATTCCTCTCTCAAGACAACCGATGAACTAGAGTGACTGGAATAAATTGTTTCAGAACTCTAGAACCTGATTGGATACTTGCAATAACAAGGGCTGTACATGATAAAAGAAGATGTGGCTATTTTCTAGAAATAAATCACACACAAAAAATAGTTCCTGGAAATGCAAAAATTATATGAGGGTAAACAGTGAGAATCTCATTTAAAATTTGGGTTTAAGCATTTTGATTGTTTCGGCAGTACCTTGGAGGACCAACACAGATGTTTGCTTTAGTTTCAATCCTTTTGGGCTGCAGCAGCTGATAGTTTCCAGAGACTTAAACATACATACACACACTTCTCACCCAACACACACACCTTTTTAGAGTCACACATTTAAGGAAATCTTTGCCAGATAACACGTCCACAGCAGGGATAATGAAATGTAAATTTCAGTGACATACACAAAAAGGAATACATATTTGTAAAATCATTTGGAAAATGCACCAAAGGATGGCCACAACCATGAATAAATAAGAATAAGCAATCTATGAGGAGTGGCAGAATCAGATTCCTAGAGTTATCACATTATAATATTCAGAATGTCCAGTTCTCAACATACAAAGAAATTGAAAGACTGGACTCATGCAACAAAGAAAAATCTAAAAAAAATTATCCCCGAAGAAGCTCAGTCATTGAAGTTACTAGTAAGAAGATTATCTTCAATACTATCAATGAGCTAAACTATACCACAGATAAATAATGAAATTAGAAAAATAATAAATGATCAGATTGAAAATATCAACAGAGATTATAAAAAGGAATAAAATAAGTTGTGGAAAAGTATAACTGAAATAACAAATATATTAGAGGTATTTAGCAGCATGTTTGAGCAGGAGGAAGAAATGATCAGTGAACTTGATAAAAAAATGCAAATTATTCAGCATGAAAAGTAGAAGGCAAAAAGAATTAAAATGATGAATCTGAGGGACCTGTGAGATTTCAGAAAGCATACCATCATAGAATTCGCAGAATAAAGGACGCTGGAAAAAGAGATAGAATATTTGAAGAAGTAACAATAACACTTCTGAAATCTGAAGAAAGGCATTAATATACACGTACCCCAAACCTCATCAACTCTGAATAGGAGACACTGAAAGGGATTAACAGTAAGACACACTTAAGTTAAATTGTGAAAACCCTTAATTAAGAATTTTTAAAGGAATAAAAGAAATTACATGTCATACACAAGGGATCTTCAATAAAATATCTGATTTTTTAATCAGAAACCTTGGGAGCCAGAAAGTAGTGAAATGACTTATAGTAAGTCCTGAAAGAAACTATCTAAAAATTATATATCTAGCAAAACTATTCTTCTTCAACAATGAAATTAAGTCATTCTGAAACTAGCCAGGTGCAGGGCACATGTACTCTCAGATATTTGTTAGGCTGAGTGAGGCAGGAAGATCTTTTGAGTTTAGGGGTTTGAGACAAGCCTGAGCAACATAATAAGACTGTCTGAAAAACAGGAACAAAGCAAACAAGTAATCAAACCAAACCAAACAAACAAAAAAACTAAATGAAAACAAAATGCCAAAGCTGAGAGAATTGCTAGCTAAACTGTTCTCTGAGAAATATTAAGGAAAATCTTATAGACTGAAATAAAAGTACACTAAATAGTAAATCATAGATACAATAAATATAAATATGAAGGTAATTGAATGTATAAGCATAAAGCCCAATCTTACTATACTTTTGGTTTTAAACTCGTAACTTTTTCCTGTATGATTTAAAAGGCAAATCCAAAGTGGGATGTGGTGGCACACTGTAATCTCATTACACTGGGAGGGTGAGGCAGATGGAAGACAAGTTTGAGACCAGCCTGGGTAACTTAGCCACTTAGCAAGACCCTGTCTCCAATTAAAAACAGAACTGGGGAAGTAGCTCAGTAAAAAGGCCCCATGCTTAATCAACAGTACCACCATCACCACTATCACCACCATAAAAAAAACAAATGTACACAGGTGTAATTATTAATCTATTTTAATGAGTGTTTAATGTAAAAAGATGTAATCTGTGACAATAAAAATAAAGGGTTCAGACAGAATTGTACAAGAATAGCGTGATGGTATGCTATTGAAATTAAGTTGACATTATTAAAATTAGATTTTTGTAAGTAATTCTCAAGGTAAAAACTAAGAGAATAATTGAAATCATGGGGAAAGAGTAGAATCAAAATAGTAGATTAAGGGGCGGGGATTTAGGTTAGTGGTTCTGCCGCCTGCCTCGCAAGCACAAGGTCCTGAGATTGATCCCCAGTACCAAAAAAAAAAAAAAAGAAAATAGTAGATTAAAAAATAACTCAATAAAGAATAGAACATAGTAATAGAGAAAACAAGGAACAAAAAATGTAAGGCATACAGAAAATAGCTAAATTTCAACAAAGGCCTTTACTTATAAATAATTTAACTATAAATGGATTAAATTCTCTAAAAGCGTCATCTTTACAGAATGAGTTACAAAATGATCCATCCATGTGACCTATACAAGACATTCACTTTCAATGGAAAGGCACAAAAAAGATGGGGGGAATGGAAAAAGATATTCCATATAAACAAAAAGCAAAGGGGAGCTGAAGTTGCTATATTTTTTAGACAAAAAAGATATTAAGTTAATAAAAAAGTAATGAAAAACAGAAAAGGACAGTTAATCCATTACAAATGTATAATGACTATAAAGCATGCCCACCTAGGACCAATTCTCCAAATTTGAAGTAAAAATTCATAGACTATAAGGGAGAAATAAAGTATTCTCTTCTCCTTGGACTTGGATTTACACGATAAGCTGCCTTTGCACTTGGACTGAGCTTACACCACAGGCTTTTCTCAGTCTCCAGTTTGCAAGTGGCAGAACACGGGACTTCTAAACCTCTCTAGTGGACTGAGCCTATTCTTCATAGTAAGTCTTTTCATGCATATATGCTACTGCAATATACAATTTCTCACAATAAGTCACTTTATATGTATATGCTATGCTTTTGTTTCACTGGAGAACCACGACTAATATACCTATGTATGAACACAAAGGAACTGAAAATGCGTACTGTACAAAATGTTCATAGCATCATCAGCCATCATTCAGAAGACGGAAATAACTCGATCAACAGATGAACTGAAAAAAATGTGGTATATACATACAATGGAATCTTGAATAAAATTATTATTTGTCATGAATAAAGTTTTGATACATGCTATAATAATAAAGCTTAAAATATTTTGCTTAGTGAAATAAGACACAAAGGTACAAATATTGTATCATTCCACTTATGTGAAATATCTAGAATAGACAAATCATAATGAGACTAAAGATGTTAACAGAAACTGGGGAAGGAGGTCATGGAGAGTTATTCCTTACCAGGTGTAAAGTATTTGGGGATAATGGAAAAAAGCTCTGGAAATAATGGTGATGGTGATGATTGCAAAACAATGTAAATTTCCTTCATGACACTTATACGCTTTAAAATGGGTAAAATGGTAAATGTCATGTTTTATACTTTTCTACATTAACAATGTAAGTAGGGTAAGCAAAAGGTAGCATAACTTCTGCAGAAAAAAAAAAGGATACCATACTCCAATGTAAGCGTTCTTTTATTTTCCCCATTTATTTTTTCCCTGCTCCCATTTAATTTTGTCTTCTGTTAGGTTTTAGACCAGCAATGGCATTCATTATCTAACCAATAAGACTCAAATTTGACAATATTTTGTCCTTTGACTTAAAAGAAATACAGATATGGATAGAACTACATATACATATGTTGAAATGAAATCAAGCACATGCATATTGTTTAATATTTTATCTTATAAAATAAAAACTTAAGTAATTTAGAAGGCATCATCTTCATTTTTCCAATTTTTTTTTTTTTTTTGGTACTGGGGATCAAACTCGGGACCTTGAGCTTGCAAGGCAGGCAGCGGAACCATTGAGCTAACTCCCCGGCGCCTTTCTAAAATATTTTTGATGCACAGAAATTACTCAGTTTTTAAAATGCTTCTGTTAGTGCGTTTTGTGTGAAGTATGTTAAGAGAAACAAAGGCTCCTTTTGGAAATATGAGTAATTTTCAATTTTCATGGCAATAAAACTATAGAGATTGAGAACATTATTAAAATTATGAAAATTCAATTGAGTATATTTAAAACTGCGTATATTAACTTTTCTTAAAGTTTTAACTGTGAAAATAAGTACTACAGAATGAACCGAGCCTAAAATAGAATTTCAGCATGTGAAATATTTTGTTATTTGATTTCACTTTTAGCTATAGATAACCTGTTAACTCATCTTTTCAATGTAGGCTCCAACAGGGGGAGGTGGCATATCTTTTTTTTTCTCTGTTTAACTCTATGAAATATTTAACAAATTCAGTGAGTTTGGATATATTCTAACTCTGGATACCATATTATGAGCAAGTTATAAGCTTATGAAACTGCCAGTGCTTAGTAGGTTCTATTCCCACATAATGATTAGAATAAAACTCACTCCTTCAAAAGTGTGGCAGATACAAATTTATGATTGTAGAACATATTGTTTCAATGAGTTTGCTACTTATAGAATGTTGAAAGTAGTCATTGTTGCAAATGCTTAAAGATAGTTTTTTTAATATGCATAGTAAACTAGTACAAAATTGAGGCAATAATATATTCGTGCCCACAAATTTCTGAAGAAAAAAGGATAAGAAGTCACAAAGGAGATATATCATAGTATTCACTTGCCTCCAGGCTTTTTTCTTCTAAATCATCAATATCATAACCACAGAGAAAATGGGAAAAAAATGTAGAGGTTCAAGGCACAGCTTGAGACTGATGTAACCAGTTTTAGGAATCAGCCTAAAGTATATCTGTGTGGATGATTACGGGGCCTCCTTGGAGAGAACTCTCTAAAGTAAGGGAAGCCAGTAGCAAGCAAACAGGCCAAGTCTAGTAAGAAAGCCTGTAATTTGGAAAGGGTTGAGCTGGGTGCAGTATACTGTATTTCCTGAATGTGTCTCCAGGATAAGCCTTCTCACCCCCAACATGGTCCAAATCCTGAGTGCTGTTGAAAGGAGAGCTATGAGAAGAGTAGTGCTTTGGAAAGTATCTAATCAAGTACATTAAAAAAGGAAAGGGGCTGGGCTGTTGCTCAGTGGCAGAGTGCTTGCCTAGCATGCATCAGGGCCTAGATTTGATTTCAACACAAACAAACGAATAAGGAAAGAGGAAGACATCTTCTCTATTTCCTTACTGTACACCCCACATCCTTGATAACTGTAAGTCTTTAGTACACCAACAGCTGTGGCCCATGGGAAATTCTTCCCCTCACCCAGACACAGTTATCCCAAGGGGAAGAGTTCAAATAGAAAACTAAGAAAATTACCTGCAGCTCCTACATGGAAGCTGACAAAATTCATTTGGATAATGTGCAAGCAATTTCCTGAGGTCCCTAGAAACATGTAACATAAAGGCTAAAAAGAGCTGGAATCCTGCATAGGAGCTACTAACAAAAGCAAGGAAAACACAGCCAAACTGATATGAATCAGGCTGGTATTGCAAAATTCAAATTATTCAAGTAATCTGTATTTAAAAAAATTAAAATAGGGTTTGAATTTAGTGCTTAATTGACACTACAACTACTTCTGTTCTCTATATAAATTGCAAAGGTGAGTTGATAGTTCAGACACTTTATACATCCAGTATAATCACAGCAGCTGAAGCTAGAAACCATAATTTTTTAAATATTGCCTATTGTTTATTCTCTCTATCCTAATAAGGCAGAATTCTTGGTTCTTTATTAGTTTCTCACCTTCCCCTTTCTCTTTGTCTTTCTTTTTCTTTCCTTTCCTTTCTCCATTTTGTTTCTCAAGCAGACCTTCCCTATTTAAACCAGGGTGACTTGAAATATGTTATGCTGAGTTTCTCTGTGTGGTTCCAGTTGCAAAGCATAAGCCTTTCTATTGTTCTCTCTTCCTGCTGCTGCTTACTACCAAGCACCTTTTTTTTTTCTCCACATACTTCAGAGTTTGTGTTTAAAAGATAAATTCTGGGTCAGTGTGACAGTTTCATCCTAGAAAATGTCAATAAGTTGACAAGCACGTAGAAAACAACAAAGGAGAAAGCAGTAACTATATCACCATACGAGATTTTATTTCATCTTTTATGCAATAACAATTTAACTTTCTGATAACTGTGTTATCTGAAAGAATTTCTCTTAACAAACCATAGACTTTTAAACTCTACAAGGCTTCCAAAACTTTTTCTCCTTTAAAGGTTAAATATACACCTAAAGGTTAGTTAAGTAAAAGTATTGAACCATAACGCCCTTTCTTTCTTGCCAAAACATAACCTTTCTTTTTTGTCCTATATCTCATTAAGTCATTTTAGTAGTAAGAGAGTTGAGTTAGGTTCACTCTGATTAGGTCTATCCTTTCCCTGACAAATGGAATGGGGTTAATATTTCTTTCTAAAAACATTATTGCATACAGATAGGTAGGTAGAAATGTATCATTTTAATTTGCATTGTAAATATTTGTTAAACCCAGGTAAGAATTGTTTCCCCTGAAGTCTTGCTAAACTCTCAATCATTTTAACACATCCCTCCTCATTGCTTAATTAGAAACTCAATTCCTTAACTATTATAATTTATTAAGCGACATTTTTCATAATTTCTTATGGCTGAAATGTGTGTGTGTATGTGTGTGTGTGTGTGTTTAAGGTTCTTAAATCTCATTGGTGTCTTATTCTTCTTTCCTTTGAGTTCAATTTGATGCCAGAGCCTGGTTCTATACTAATTTTGTGTTTTATCCATTTATACAACCAATATGGACTGACTTCCCATTATATAATTCTCACTACATTAGCCACTAAAAATTTTGCTCTTAGGAAAATGACAGGTTCAATATACTCTTTTTTACACAGTGAAAATACAATCAACATATAAGAGATAGTACTTTTTTTGATACAAAATAAATTTCTTGTCAAGTAGTGATGGTTCAGTTATTGTATTTTGACCTGAAATTCTTTTTTTTTTTTGACCTGAAATTCTTAACATTTTTGTGATTCTTGGAGCCTAAAAGGTCATACTAGATTATGTTCAAATGATGACTAACTGGCTAGAGCATTCACAGGAAGTTTTTATAAGTCAATCCATAGAGCCACTACTTTCAAGAATCAATAGTTGATAAAAGGATGCAAAAGCACTGAAAACCTGATGAAAAAATTCCTGGGTATGAAGTATAACAATTGTGTTTTGTGTCCTAGAAATAGGCAGGCTTTTATAGGTTTCATATCTATTTAATCTTTAACTTGTCCCAGTCAGGGAAATTGTCCTAAAGAAATTATTCAAAATTCTGAGACTAAACATTCAGACTATACTCAGTGTGCCTTACTCTCTCAGGATCCATATCCTGATGAAATGAACATCTCTGCCTCTACCCGGTTATACCATCAAGAACTCAAATGCAACAAATTTAAAGAACTCTTCCTCACTGACTCTTCATCCCTGCCTCTTGTCAGCTTTTGCTACTGGTCCTATCCAATCCTGCCAACAGCCATGGCCTTCACGCAATCTTCCAAGCTTTCAAACAATTCCAGCACTAGTTCTGATGATTATTCCTGGCAAAATCTCTTTCAGGTTCAACACTCACTTTACATTCCATAGCCATATATATGGGCTAGGAAATCACATTATATCTAATTATTTCCTAATTTAAGTTAATTAAATTCTTCAAAGTGTCCTAGCTCTGCAGTAAATGATTAGAAAACACACACACACATATATACATATATATATATATATACACACACAACTTCTGCAATTATAAAAGAAAACATGTTGCCTATTTCACATAAAAACTGAACCCTTGCTGATGTCATGATCCTGTTGGCAGCAGAAACATACTGCATCCTACATTAATTTACATAATTTAAAATAATCTGAAATAATCTAAAATAATTAAATTCCTTTGATGCTAATTTTTATTTGTACTGTAAGATAAAAAATTTAAACCATATTGGGCCAGGGATTTAACTCAGTGATTCTGCCGCTTGCCTCGCAAACCCAAGGTCCCAAGTTCAATCCCCAGTACCAAAAAAAAAAAAAAAAATTAAACCATATTAAATGTAAAAGATGATTTTAAGCACTGAAAAAAGAACACATAGAATGACTTAGTATATTAAATTGCATAGGTGTGCAAGCCCATGTCTTAATATATTCTAAGTATAACTGTTATTAATATTGATAAATTAATATATATTTCATGTAATTTTTTCAAACAAAAAGTAACATTTTTCAAAAAAATGCAGAAAATATATTTTCATTATAAGAAGTCAAATTGAATCTCACATACACAATAGAGTAGATTTTTAATAGACAAAATGGAATAACAGGTGTATAGTATCCTGTTTATGTGACATTCTGCTATCACCAGCTTTTTCCTTATTCTGGCAAAACAAACTGCCACAAATCAATGAAATGATACATTACCATAAAACATTATAGGAAAATGCTTCCAAAACTGAATGCTACCCCAAAAGTCAAAATTTCTACCTTTGATAACAATAGAATTTGAAGACCACTAATAGTTCTTAAACCTTGAAATGAGAACTGTGAAATGCACTTTATGTAGACTACCCAGAAGGGCAATATGGAAATTTCACTCAAAGATAGAATATGCTAATGCTATACTCAATAACACACTTTTTATTTTCTTCAGTTTTTATTTTTTATTAGTACATGCTTCCAATACAAAATAATGACATTCCTACTGTGGAGCTGGTACATGTAGATAAAATCTTCTTTTTTCATCTGCTTCCCCTCTTCCCCCTCTATTCATCTCATGGTCCCCTTCCCTCTTGCAAAACATCTATCTTCATTGTGTATAAATAAATATTGTGTATAAATACTCCACTGTGTATAAATACCATATTTCCCCCAAAATAAGACTGGGTCCATATTCACCTTTGCTGCAAAAGATGCAAATAGGGCTTATTTTCAGGGAATGTCTTATTTTGTAATCTACAACTATGTACATTTATGCATTTACAACAATCTACATTTATTGATGTACAAAAGTCTACATTTAATCAAATAAAATCATGTCATCTTCTTTTGGAACATCGTCATAACTTTCCGAGCCCCAAATTCTGGCCTGAATTTCTTTCGAATCCATTTCTTGTAGAACCATTGGCCCAAATCTCTCATGTCCAGCAACAGAGCTCTCCTTAAATGAGTACCTCTTGTCTACGTAGCCTGCTTATACTACATTGGCAACTCAGCTGTCAGTGATTTTATCCTATGAATTCTTCACCGAAATCATTACTTCTTCCAGGCTAGGCTTCACAAAGTTTCACTTAAATCATGTGTTAACTGAAGACTCATGACACAGGCATGACAAAATATGATGACAGTTAAGAATGATGGTCCACATGAAAATGATGGAAAATAGCAGGCACCAAAATTCTGAAAATGTTTTATTTCACACAAGTGCATTAAGTATGTCTGTTACAACACATAACATACTGAATTATGAAGATTCATATTAGACACAACCAAGTTGGTTTCTTATTGGGTGCACACGTTATTCATGCATTGTGTGTGTACTCCAATTGGTTAATCGGCAATAAGTATTGAGCTCATCTGTTCACATAGGTGTTTACTTCTGTCTAAGGCACCCACTTGTATATTTAAAACTACTTAATTATAATGAATATTATCATTTATTGTAAGCATTAATATCAATATTATTAATACTTAATTAATGTAATTATTTTATAATTCAATATGTCCACCATATTGATGAGACTTACTAAATGTGTCTAACAATCTTTTTTTTTTTGTTGGTACCGGGGATCAAACTCAGGACCTTGAGCTTGTGAGGCAGGTGTGGTGCCACTGAGCTAAATCCCTGGCCTGGTGTCTAACAATCTTAATTGTGGCTTATTTTGATAGGGCATATCTTTCAGTTAGGTCTTATTTGCAGGAAAATATAGTACCACATTTTCTTTATCCATTTATCTGTTGATGGACATATATGCTACTTCCAAGATTAAGTTATTATAAATTGTGCTGCTATAAAAATGGGTATGCGTGCATCACTATAATATGATGTTTTTAACTCTTTTCAGAAGATACATAGAAGGGGAGTTTCTCTGGTATGATTTTAGTTTTGGCACGTGGAACTATGGAGCTCTATGGAGATGATAAAAATTAATACACTAAGAGAATGATCAGATACTTATATGAAAGATGGTGCATTTAATGCTACTACTCCTATGCAAGTCCTGTGCTAGCAAAACAGTTCACAGACAAATCGAAATTTGTGTCCATATTCAAGATGATTAGAGCATCAACTAAATAATTTCAAGTAGATCAAAAGATTTGTAATAGAAACTGTCATACATAATAATTAGCTATCATTAAGTACTTTTTTGCTTTCATTTAAGTTACAGATGCTGGCATCCAAAATAAATGTAAAAGCATCACTTCAATTAAAGAAACACAAAGCAAAATGAAGCATCTATAATATCCTGGACATTTTGACACATCAGGTATCTATGTCAAGCTGACACAATTGTCTTTTCACTTAGCAGAAACATCTGGCATCCACAGGACTTAAAATACACTAAACTGAATAACATAAAGATTAATAGTACCTAATTTTTCTCCCAATTTCTGAATAAAGAGTCAAAGTGATACTTTAGAAAAGACTTCTGCTTCCAGCAACATAACTGAATAGTTACCCAGGGACCATCAATTTAGAGAACATCTGAAATGCTAGATGCGATTATTTTTAAATATTTTTAGATAAAAGCTAACATAGCAAGAAATTAAGAAAACATTTCATTATTTTCCCTCTTACCTATCTAATGAAAAAAAAAATCAAAAGAAAACACTAATCCAGAAACAAGCAAACACTGAAGGCCAAGATAGCCTTAGAAATATATACCAATCTCCAATGGCTCTAACAGGCCTCAAATATTGGATAATATAGAAAGCTTAAACCTTTCACAAAATGAGAGAGTAAATTAAATTCTTTATGTACTAGAGCTCCAAAGGTAAAATCTCAAAGGAAGGGGTTACCTTGGAGAAAAATAAAGCTCACTCACAAAAAGAAAACAGTAAACAATGTTGTTTGCTTTTGCTTTGACTCTGGGAAAAGGGGTAAAGGTCTTTTTTGCTAGAAACTTCTAACTATAAGTTAGCCCTGGAAAAATGATGAGAAATGGAAAAAATAGAAATAAAGTCTTTGTAAATAGGGAAGAGTGGAGGGGGTGAAGGGAGGGCTAGGAATGGGGAAAAAATAAGAACCAAGATGCATTATGTAAGGGTACAATTCCCAATGAGAAATGTAATTGTGTTGTATACCTACAATGTACCAATAAAAGAATTTAATAAAGTGCAAAAAAAAAAAAAAAGGTAGCCCTCATGCAGATTTTGGGTAAAAATTTCAACTACCTAATTGTGAGTTTGCTGAGAATTTAAAGTGATTACTCTTTGGTAGTGCTCCCAGACACCTGGCAATAATTCATAATTCCTAAGGATAAATAATAATTCCTAAGAAGGAAAGTAAACTCCAGATTAAAAGTATTTTCACAAGAAAGATTTAGCAGTCATTACTTTACAATTAAAATAGTGATAACATAGATGCAAAAAAGCATTAGTAAGAACCAACAAAAATAAATAGAACTAGACCTATAAAAACCAAAGACATGATATTAAAAAAAAAACTCTAAATATAAGAAGTACAATAAATGACATTAGAAACTGTGAATGAGTTAATCAGAAGAATAGGTGCACACACACACACACACACACACACACTCTTCATGAACCAGAAGTTTTTTTAAAAAGTGTGACACAAAGGAAGTAAAAGATATTTACATTGAAAATTACAGTACTCTGAAAAATGAGATTGAAGAGGATATCAGAAAATGAGTAGGAAATGGGTAGGAAGAAAAAACAGTGAAAATAGCCATACTCCAAAAATTGTTATACAGATTTAATGCAATCCCAATCAAAATACCATTAGCATACCTCACAGAACTACAGAAATCATTCCTAAAATTCATTTGGAATCAGAAGAGAACTAGAATAGCAAAAACAATTCTGGGCAACAAAGGCAAGGCAGGGGGGCATCCCAATCTCTGACATGAAATTATACTACAGAGCTATGCTGATAAAAACAGCATGGTACTGGTAGGAAAACAGAGGAACAGTGGATCAGATCAGAGGAACAGTGGAACAGATTAGAAGGTGCAGAAGCAATCCCAAACACACTCAGCCACCTTATCTTTGACAAATGGGCCAAACATGTTCGTTGGAAGATGGCCTCTTTAATAAATGCTGCTGAAAAAAACTGGCTTTCTACATGCCAAAACCAGACCCATGTCTCACACCATGCACTACACTAAAATCAAAATGGATCAAAGATGTAAATATTAAAACAGAAACACTAAATCTGCTGGAAGAGAGAATAGGTAGAACTCTAAAGGAATAATATGCAGGCAAAAACTTCACGAACAAATCCCAGATCTCATGGGAAATACTATGAAGAATCAACAACTGGGATCTCATCTTATTAAAAATATTTTACACAGCAAAAGAAAAGACAGCCCACAGAGTGGGAAAAAATTTTAGACAGTTGTTCCTTAGAAAGGGCTGATATCTAGAACATAAAAAGAATTGAAAAAAATCAGACTCATCCCCCAAATTTAAAGACCCAATCCAAAAATGGGCATCTGAAGTGAATAGACACTTCTCAGATGAAGAAGTGGAAACGGCAAATAAATACATGAAAAAATGTTCAACATCACTGGTCATTCAAGAGATGCAAATGAAAACAATGCTGAGATTACATCTTACTCCAAAAAGAACAGCTATTACCAAGAAATCAACCAACAACAAATGCTGGCAGAGCTGTGGGGAAAAAGGAACCTTGCTCCACACTTGGTGGGAGTGCAGACTGGTGCAACCACTGTGGAAATCAGTGTGGGATTCCACTAGGTCTTTGGCCATTTTTTCTTATTGTATTGCTTATATTTTTCATGCTGATTTGTATGTGCATCGATATATCTAGAATAATAACTTTGTTACTTATGTCTTACAGATATCTTCCTCATTTTTTATTTTAAGTTATTCTTGAAAGACAATTTTATATAAGGTAGAGGTTGTCATTTCTTCAGGAAACTACAAAAGGTTTTGGTAAAATATTATAAAAACTTTAATGAAAAAAATACTCCTTAAAAACAACAAGAAAAAGATGGATGACTTCCACTATTATATGTCAAATCACATTATAATTATATAGTTAAAGGAATACGTGAAATTGGTGTAGGGATAGACAAAAGGTCCCTGTGGATCCAAATAAAAAAAACTTCAGAAACAGAACCATGCAAGCTTGGAAACTGGATATATGACAGAGGCAATATTGCAAAAATTAGAAAAAGATTAATTATTTAATAAGTGATATTAGGCAATAATTGCTCATAACTTTAAAACTAAATTTGATTTGCTTGTTATATATACAAAATTCACCCAATAGATGGATTAAAAATCCAAAGATAAAGATAGCCTCCTTAAAGCTTTTAGAGGAAAATGTAAGGATAATACTTTTATGATCTCACATAAGAAACAAATCCGATTTCATAACTAAGATAAAAAACACAAACAAAAATTAGACTACATGAGCTGGACATGGTGGTGCAAGCATGTAAGACTAGCACTCAGGAGGCTGAACTAGAGTAATTCAAAATTTACATCAAAAGCATTCATAAAGATATCCTTGACAACATCATTGGTAGCAGCAGTATTAATGATAAAGATAGTAATAATTATAAAAATAAACTCTAGGACAATCAAATGATCACTGAAAGGATAATAGGCAAATACACCAAAGAACATGCATCTGATGGAACATTCATTATATAACAGCAAAAAAGAAAATAGCTACACACATCAAAATGGACACATGTCAAGAAAAGCAAAATAATTTAGTTTTTTAAAAAATGTACACATAGTACAATCCTATTTACAGAAATTGTTTTAGAAGGCAAAAATTGAACATATATTATGGGGACACATCCATACGAGTCAAAAGTAAAAGAATAGTGATGATAGCTCAAGATTCAAAATAGTGGTTTCTACTAGGCATGCGGGGTTAAAAAGAACAGTCTTCAAAGGTATTGATAAGATGGGCATCTATGGTTACATGTTATTAATGCTATGCTTTGAACGGTACAAATATAGCCTAATATTACAGAGTATCTCAAAAGATCCTTTTGCAAAACCTAATTCAACCTTCGGTCCTTACTCTTTAACACTCTGAGAGACCTGCCTTATATCTTTATAGTTTTAGACTTAAGACTTCTATTTATCTGATCCAATTCAATACAAATTTCTTTTGATAAGTCAGTCAGGAACATTTTTCAGCAGGTCATCATCATGTGGATAATGACCCATCTCATTTTCGAAATACAGACTCATAGCTCAGTTTGCTTTTCTCCCGAAAGTTAAGCAATAATCGTAAAGGTTTAAACTTATCTATTCCAAGCCTGTTTTATTTTGTTTTATTAAGGAAAAATCATTTTTGGCTTTTGTGTACCTTTACTAAATATCTCATACTTTTTAAATGGAGAATTCTTAATCATGTTTAAAAAGAACAAGATAAGACAATCAGATAATCTTGAACAAACCTTACTCTTAGGCATTCATCTGTACCATGAACTGAAGGAAGCTAGCTAAATAAAAAGCGAACAAATCCTATAATAAATTACAAATCTAGTTTTGTCTGAAATATTTCCCCCTCAAAGCAGTATTCAAATTTTTTATTAAAATAACTTATAAAAGCATATTTGGCCTAGGGCACTGAGTTTCTAACAAATAGAAAACCAATAATATTCTTCATTACAATCCTCAAAAATTGATTGCTTTCCCAACTAGCAAAATGTGTTATTTATTTATAAACATTTATCAAGCAAACTCTAATGCCATTGTATCATCAAATGCAAAGCAATAGGGATAGGTTATACATAGAGAGGATTTGGAATATAAGCCAATGCCAAATTGCACAAAACCGAAGATGATTAATTAATATACACAGGATACTTTTTCAATATAGGATGACCAAATATTTTTGCTATCCCATGACTGGATTTATGGTGATTTAGAGGAATTTATCATTTCATGAAATCCTAACTATATTTCCGATGTAGTCTCACTCCAAATAGTGATTCCTATGCGATGGAAAACTCAGTCATCAGCTAACTACTCCTCCTCTGAAACCCTGCTCATTTAATCACACTTGACTTGCTGATCCTTCAAAGGAAACATAGGCAAAAGATCTGATAACAGAAGTGTAGATGTTCAGGATCTATAGAGGATGCGTGGTGAATATTCCCAAACTCCCATCTAAGTGAACTCAATCCTCTGCTAGACCAGTGACTTCTCTTGTCCAAAGAGGAAGAGCACCTTCACATTACATCCATCCTGCTTAGTATCTGTTTTCGATACTATCTCAATTATTATACATGAATTAAGAAAAGACAGTAACAAAAGCTTCCCTCTCTATGATGCTACTCATCACCAACGGAAAGATCTTTTAATCTGGATAAACTATGTTTTAATTTTTTAAAATTATATAGAAGAACGTACAGAAACTCAACCTAATGGCTGTTCTTTTGGATTCAGTATGACAAATGCATTGTTTGCCTGCACTTAGGTTAATGGAGACTACCCCTTGGCTGACCACATCTCCTGAAATAAGCAGCTGAGTCCCAGGCAAACTGTGTAAGCACAGATTTCACCTCTCAGTGCATATGAACCTTCCAAGAAATCATCTATGACAGAAATATTTAGGAATGGCAGAAATACACAACACTAATCATGACTCTATATTGCTTTGATATTGTATGTAATCCTATGTTTACTTTCATAAAGACCTTTCATTCAATAAAAGAGGCTAGAACAATTCATGTAATTCCCAGAAATCCTTGAAAGAATACATAACAAAGAAGGTGAAATCCATAAATCTGACAGTAGTTTAGCATAGACTGCTCATTCCTTCAATATGGCACAGTAGAATCCGAGGCTAACAAGTTAAAAATATTTTAAAATACTACCAAACCACATGCATGATATAACACCTATCATATAAACAGAACTTTATATCATAAGTTTGATTGATTCTAAAAGAAAAGTAAAAAAAAAAAGAAATAAAAGTAATGACCAAAACAAACTGTTTATGATAGAGTAAAAATACTGTCAGCACCATATCCAAAGGCCATTTTCCAAAACCAATCCAGAAAGTTATGAATAACATGTGGAAATAACCAGATGACTAATGAACAAAATCTTCAGTCTGGTACAGGAAGTAGAGAGTATTTCCAGGAGTAAGCAGGCTTTCAGTCATACTTTAAAAGACATAAATGATACTTAAGGACACGCAAAAGCAAAGAGAGGAGTAAAGACAAGTCATATGTAGCATGTCCAGATTATTCAGATGAGAATTTTAGAAATTCACTAAATCTTTAAAGTCAACCATATATCCATTATAGTATCTAAGAAGAAACAAAACAAATACTGATGAGTGCTAGCATACTTTAAGGAAGAAAATAAATTGGTGGGACAAAAAGAAAATCTAGTTGAATTGAGTAAGATGCACAAGATTAAAGGCAGTCCAGAGACAAAATGGAAACAATGATAGTAAAACTATTAAAGGTATGAAGGATTAGTATAGTCCTATGCAAATGGGAGGTACAAGTGTAGATTTCAAAATCTTCACTGAAAGGATCATTAACAATGCATCATGAATAGGGTTGAGCATCAGCAGGCTAAAAGAGAGATATAAAAAATCCAGATGATACGGCAGGCCTTTATTTGGGAGAAGGAACAAAAACATGAATTTTATTGAGAATGCTCTTTCAAATAATAGTTGAATATTCAAGTAAAGACAATAATTTTTGGATAAATGGCTAATAGAGGTATGAAGTCAGAACTAAAAGATATTCCAAGATATTCAACTACATTAGTTTAGTATTCTATTTGTTTAGCATTTTACACTTTGCAAGGATTTTAAGAGGTAGACACACTTAAATAACAACCAATTTTATAAGTTTATAGTTTGTCCTCTCTTTTGGAAAGAAAATTAAGATTGAAAGAAGGGAAGTGACTTGCCAAAGATCAAAGAGGGAATAAGTGACTAAAACCCAACACAAAATTTTTTTTGTTTTTAAGTAGAAAATTAAGTAAATCATTGAAGAATAGAAACTCGAAGGAGATTATGTGGAAATTAGTACTAGAACTCAAGGGAAAAGAGCAAGCACCTTACTTCCTTTTTCTGAGAAGCAACTAATTTTTTAACTACTCAACTGTATCAACTGAATAAAAGAAAAAGACAAAGACTGTTATTTTTTTTTACATACAAGATTTTATCTCATTAAATATTTGTCATTCAGAATCCTTCATATGGGATAAAATAACTAGTATTCTTATTAGTAATTGAAATGCACTTTCATTTTACTAAAATGCTGCTTATTAATAAAGAAAAAGGAATCCAAAGCTCCTTACATTGCATTAAGTAAAATTAAATCTTTATTTCTTGGCACTTAATTACATGTGTATTTCACAACAAAATAATGTCAATGAAGACATTTATAATGTCTTCTAATACTTGAAGATGTTTTAATAATAATTTCTACTCTGATTTCCAATGATAGACTTTGCACAAAATGATTTATTTTATGGCTACTTTTATTCCTGTCCAACAATAAATTCAACCAACTTGCCCAATCACATAACACAGCTGGAAAAAACATAGGTCAAACAATGTTTGTTTTTTTAAATAAATAAGCTCAGTATTATATGAACTCACGTGTAATCTCAGATTGGCTGTGTCATATTATTTGACTTACCTAAATATTTTAAAAATACTTTCTTAATGTCATAAAGTGAATAGTTCAACTTTATTATCTTGTAAACGTAAAACAACAAAGAAATCCTACGAAGTGAAAAAAGCCAGCTCATAGTAACATGATTATCTGTATTCATGACTGAAAAATAATCAAGGATTCTAATTTAAACAGCACTTGAGTAGATGTATTTGCTGTTTAATGAGATGCATTCTGTCAGAATCAGAACTTTACATGAGTACTTTATATTACCAGGAAATATATTTTTAAATTCATGGCATGTTTTTTATTTTCAATTGTCACAAGCCTCTATCATGAAGTTTGTAAAGAACATAGAAAAAAAAAAAGCAAATGATTAGAAGATTATTGAATTTTGAAACTTTACTCCCTATATAGTAGAAACAAAAGTACTTCTTATAACAATATTTTGTAACTAATTTTGCTCCCCAGGGCGTACTTATCAAAAGTCTGGAGGCATTTTGGGTTGTCACACGTGGTGGTGAGGTTGGTTACTGGCACATAGAGAGCACAGGCTTGGGATAGTGGTAAATGTCTACTATGGCTTGTTTCTTGATGTCTGACCAAAGCCTCATGCAGTCAGAGGTGGAGCTTTTCCTGGAACAGATTCAGGGTTCAATGCTAGGCTAAAGAGCACAAGGATTGAGGGTGTAAGTGATGGAGATTATTTTCTTTTTTTTTTTTTTTGTATTAAATTCTTTCATTGGTACACGGTAGGTATACAACACAATTACATTTCTCATTGGGAATTGTACCTTTAAATAATGCATCTTGGTTCTTATTTTTTCCCCATTCCTAGTTCTCCCTTCACACCCTCCACCCTTCCCTATTTACAAAGACTTTATTTCTATTTTTTCCATTTCTCAGCATTTCTCCTTTCCCTTCTTTCCTTTCCCCTGCCCTTCCCACTAGCCCTACCCCTTTGGACCTTTTCTTCCTATTTTACATTATCGATTATTCATTCTAATCATTGGTACATTTTAGGTATACAATATAATGACATTCCTCATTGGAAATTTGCACCTTTACATAGTCTCTCTTGGTTCTTATTTTTCACCCTTGCCCAGCCCTCCCTTCAACCCCTCCAGTCCTCCCTATTCACAAAGATTTTGTTCCTATTTTTCCATTTTCTCATATTAATCCCATTCCCTTCTATCCTTTCCCCTAGCCCTCCCACTTCCTTCCCCTTTGCCCCTTTTCTTCCTATTTCACATTATCTATTATATATTTAGTCCTTATTTACACTTTCAGTTTCTCACACCAGAGAAACTATTCGATATTTACACATCTGTGTCCTATTTATTTCACTTAAGAGTATCTCCTCAATGTGCATCCACTTAGCTATAAATGTCTCTAATTTCTCATTTTTTATGGCTGAATAGTACTCCTTTTTATAAAAAAAACACATTTTCTTTATCCAGTCTCCAGTTGATGGGCACTTGGGCTGTTTCCAAATTTAGCTATTACAAACTGTGCTGCTATGAACATGGGTGCACATATATCACTGTGGTATGATTCTTTAAATTCTATGGGGAAGATCCCCAGCAGTGGAATAGCGGGGTCAAATGGGACTTCCAGTCCTAGTTCTTTGAGGTATCTTCATACTGATTTCCACAGTGGTTGCACCAGTTTACACTCCCACCAGCAGTGGAGCAGGGTTCCTCTTTCCCCACAGCCCCGCCAGCATTTGTTACTGGCTGATTTCATGATACCAGCCATTCTTTCTGGAGTGAAGAGGAATTTCAGTGTTATTTTCATTTGCATCTCTCGAATGACCAGTGATGTTGAACATTTTTTCATGTATTTATTTGCTATTTCTACTTCTTTGTCTGAGAAATGTCTGTTCATTTCAGATGCCCAGTTTTGGATTGGGTCTTTAAATTTGGGAGGTCTGATCTTTTTAAGTTCTTTATAGATTCAAGATAGTAGACCTTTGTCTGAGGAAGAGCAGGTGAAGATTTTTTCCCACATTGTGGGTTGTCTCTTCACACTGCTGGTGGTTTCTCTTGCTGTGCAGAAGCCTTTTAATAAGAAGAGATCCCATGTGTTGATTGTTTGTGCTAGTTCACGGGCAACTGAGGTTTTGTTCATAAAATCTTTTCCTACACCGATGTCTTCAAGGGTTCTACCTAACGTCTGTTCCAACTGGTTCAGAGTTTCTATTTTAATATTTAGACCTTTAATCCATTTTGATTTTAGTTTAGTGCATGGTGAGAGATACAGGGCTAGTTTTAATCTCTGGCAAGTTGAAGCCCAATTTTTCCAGCACCATTTATTAAAGAGGCTATCTTTCCTCCAGTGAGGGTGTTTGGCTCCTTTGTCGAAGATGAGATGGCTGAGTGTGTCTGGCATTGCTTCTGCATCTTCTAATCTGTTCCACTGGTCCTCAAGTCTGTTTCTTTGCCAGTACCATGCTGTTTTTATCACAGTAGCTTTGCAGTAGAGTTGCAGGTTGGGGATTGTGATAACCCCTGTCATGCCTCTGTTACCTAGAATTCCTTTTGCTATTCTGGGTCTCTTCTTGTTCCAAATGAATTTTTGGATTGTTTTCTCAAGGTCTATGAAGTATGCTGCTGGGATCTCAATGGGAATTGCATTAAATCTATATAGCAATTTTGGAAGTATGGCCATTTTCACTATATTAATCCTTCCTACCCAGGAGCAGGGGATGTCTGTCCATTTTCTGATATCATCTTCAATCTCTCTTTTCAGAGTGCCATAGTTTTCAGGGAAGAGGTCTTTGATTTCTTTTGTTAGGATGATTCCTAGGTATTTCAGTTTTTTGGATGCTATTGTGAAAGGAATTGCCCTATTTCTCTCTCAGTGAGTCTGTTGTTCGTGTAGAGGAAAGCTATTGATTTTTGTGTGTTGACCTTGTAACCAGCTACTTGACTGAATTTGGTTATTAAATCTAGAAGACTTTGGGTGGAGTTCTTGGGGTCTTCTATATAGAGTATCATGTCATCTGCAAATAATGATAATTTGACTTCTTCATTTCCTATCTTTATTCCTTTTATTTCTTTCTCTTGTCTAGTTGCCGTGGCTAATGTTTCCAGAACTATATTGAACAAGAGTGGTGATAGTGGACATCCTTGTCTTGTTCCTGATTTTCATATGAAGGATTTCAGTTTTTGACCATTTAGTATGATATTGGCTGTTGGCTTTTCACAGATGGCTTCTATCAGTTTGAGATTGAGACCATCTGTTCCAGTTTTTTGTAGGGTTTTTATCATAAATGCATGTTGGATTTTGTCAAATGCTTTTTCTGCATCTATGGAGATAATCATGTGATTTTTGTCTTTGGCTCTATTGATATAGTGTATTACATTGATTGATTTGCGAATGTTGAACTATCCCTGCATCCCTGGGATGAATCCCACTTGATCAGCGTGTATGATATTCTTGATGATCTTCTGCATTCTGTTTGCCATTATCTTATTAAGGATTTTTGCATCTATGTTCATTAGTGAGATTGGCCTATAGACCTCTTTTTCAGTTGGGTCTTTCTCTGCTTTGGTGATCAAGGTGATGTTTGCTTCCAGGAATGAATTTGGGAGTATTGTTTCCCTTTCAATTTCATTGAAGAGTTTAAACAGTAGTGGCAGCAGTTCCTCTCTAAATGTCTTGTAGAAATCAGCAGTGAACCCATCAGGGCCCAGGCTTTTCTTAGTTGATAAGTTTTTAATTACATTTTCAATTTCATTGGTTGATATTGGGTTGTTCAGAATTTTAGGTCTTCTTCATTCAACTTTGGTAATTCATATGTATCTAGGAATCTGTCCATTTCTTCTGTGTTGTCCATCTTATTGGCATATAGGTTCTGGAAGTAGGTACTGATGATCCTCTGGATTTCTGCTGGGTCTGTTGTAATTTCACCCTTTTCATTCCTAATTGCATGGATTTGGGCCTTTTCTTTCCTTTTTCTGACAAGGTTGGCTAAAGGTTTGTCAATTTTGTTGATTCTTTTGAAGAACCAACTCTTGGCTTCATTGATTTTTTGTATCGTTCTCTTAGTCTCCATTGCATTGATTTCTCCTCTGATCTTTATAATTTCCTCCCTTGTATGAGCTTTGGGGTTGTCCTGCTCTTCTTTCTGTAGAAGCTTGAGGTTCAGCATCAGGTTGTTTAATTGGGCTAGTTCTGTTTTCCTAATATGCATATTCACTGCTATGAATTTCCCTCATAAGACTGCTTTCATTGTGTCCCATAGATTCTGATATGTTGTATTGTCATTGTCATTGAATTGAAGGAACTGTCTGATTTCTTCTTTAATTTCCTCTGTGACCCATTGGTTATTCAGAAGTGTGTTGTTCAATTTACACATGTTTATGAAATTTTTTGAGTTTCTTTTGCTATGGATCTCCAATTTCATTGCACTATGGTCTGATAATATACAGGGGATAACTTCAATTCCTTTGCACTTACTTAAACATGTTCTATGTGTGAGTATGTGGTCTATTTTGGAGAATGACCCATGTGCAGCTGAGAAGAATGTGTATTCTGATTTTGTGGGGTGGAAGACTCTGTAAACATCTGTTAAGTTCATTTGTTCAAGAGTTCAATTGAGTTCTAGTATTTCATTACTTATTTTTAGTCTAGTTGATCTATCTATTTGTGACAGTGGGGTGTTGAGGTCCCCCACTATAATTGTATTAGTGCATATATGACTTTTCATGTCTGTTAGTATTTGTTTTATATAGTTGGGTGCACTAGTGTTTGGTGCATAGATATTTATGATTGTCATCTCTTCCTCTTGGATTCTTCCCTTTACAAGGATGTAGTGTTCTTCTTCATCTCTCTTAATCAGTCTTGGTTTGAAATCTACTTGATCTGCAAAGAGGATAGCTACTCCTGCTTTTTTTCAGGTTCCTGTCACATGCAGTATTGTTTTCCACCCTTTAACTTTCAGTCTATGAGTTTCCTTTTGAATGAAGTGTGCTTCTTGTATGCAGCATATTGTTGGATTTTGCTTCTTGACCCATTCTGCCAGTCTATTTCTTTTGATTGGTGAATTGAGACCATTAACATTGATGGTTATAACTGAAACGTACTGACTTGTCATTGCCATGACTTTTTCTTTTTGTTGGGTTCTGCCCCTTTACATTTAATTTCTTGTCATGCCAGGTGGGTTCATTCTGCTTTGCTTCCTGGGGTTGTGATCCTCAATGTCTGTTCCTAGGATATTGTGTAAAATACTTTGGAGTGGTGGTTTGGAATTCACGAAGTTCCTAAGGTGCTCTTTGTCATGAAAGCATCTCATTTCTCCATCCATTTTGAAAGATAGTTTTGCAGGGTACATCAATCAGGGTTGGAGGCTGTTTTCTTTTAGGGCTTGGAATATGTCACTCCAAGCTCTTCTTGCCTTGATGGTTTGTGTTGAGAAGTCTGCTGTGATTCTGATGGGCTTTCCTTTGTATGTGATTTGTTTCTTTTCTCTGACTGCTTGGAGAACTTTGTTCTTCTGTTGTGTTTCTGGAATCTTAACAATTATATGCCTATGTGTAGATTTTTTTTTTGATCAAGGCTATTTGGAGTCCTATATGCCTCACTTATCTGTATGTCAAGCTCTTTTCCCCTGCTTGGGAAGTTTTCTGCCATTATTTCTATGAAGAGACTTTTTATGTCATCTGCACTCTCTCCTGTTTCTTCATTGAGCCCAATCAGTCTTATGTTATTCTTCTTTGCATCATCTAGCAGCTGCTGGATTGATTTCTCATGTTCCCTTATAATTTTGAAGCACTTTTTCGTTTCCTGGTCACTAATTGCAATCTTATATTCTATAGCTGACATTCTGTCCTCACATTGGCTCATTCTGCTGTGTAGACTTTCAATGCAGTTTTTCATGTCCTGGAAATCTATTTGCATCTGTTTTATGGATTCCATTTGTTTCTTATGTTGGGATTCCATCATGTTCCTCAGCTCCTCTCTAGATTTATTAATCATGTCTTGCACTAAGGGCACAATTTCTCCTGTTATCTGAGAAATTATTTCTGATTTCATTTTTTCCAGATCTCCCTTTGTTGCCAGTTCACTGGGTCCAGGTGGTTGAGTATCAGAGTGTTCCATCTCATTTCCCTTTGGGGTTGCTGTAGGTGATCTGGAAGTCTGGTTTTGAGACTTATTTACATGTTTTCTCATTTTGACTGGGGCGGGGGACTGTTAGCGCCTGCCCGGATTACCTCCTCTGAGCTGGGTGAGGTAGGACAGGGGCCGGGAGCAGCGGTAGGGATGGTGACCCAAAAGCCCTTTCCTGTGGGCTGGGACCAGCGGGAGGGTTGGTGGCTGGGAACCCACTTCTTCTGGACCAGGTGCAGTGGGATGACAGCTCACAAGCCCCTCCCTCTGGGCCAGGAGTGGTGGGAGGGATGGTGGCCTGGAAGCCCCTTCTGCTGGTCCAGGAGCAGCAGGACAGAAGGTGGCCCAAAAGTCCTTTCCTCTGGGCTGGGAGCAGCAGGAGGGATGGTGACCTGGAAACCCCTTCCTCTGGACCAGGAGCAGTGGGATGGCAGCTCAGAAGCCCCTACCTCTGGGCCGGAAACAGTGGGACTCAGTACCTTGGTCTGGTGGTCTGGTGTCCTCTGCGTCTTTGTAGTGTGGAACCAACCAGGTGGCTGCGTGTCTTCAGTGGGGTGATTCGGTGTCTTCCGCGTGACTGAGGACCTCGGTAGGGCGTGCACAGACCTGCCTGTCTGCAGGGGGCTGATTTGGCGTGCTCTGTGTGACTCAGGATCTCGGTAGGGCATGGGCAGATCTGAAGATTATTTTCTTTTAGGGCTTGAAATACTTCACTCCAAGCTTTCCTTGATTTACTAGTTTGTGTTGAGAAGTCTTCTGTAATTCTGATGAGTTTTCCTTTATAGGTGATATATTTCTTTTCTCTAAGAGCTTTTGGTATTCTGTTCTTGTGTTGAATTTCTAGAATCCTGATGATTATATGTCTTGGAGTGAATTTTTTCTGAACATGGCTAATTGGAGTTCTGTATGTGTCACTTATCTGTATGTCAAATTCATTCCCCAAGCTTGGGAAGTTTTCTCCTATTACTTCTGTGAACAAGATTTTTATGTCCTTTGTGTTGTCTTCTGTTTTTTCATTGATTCCAAATTAATCTTACATATTCTTCCTTGCATCTTCTAGCAACTATTAGATTGCGTTTTCTTGTCCCTTGCTAATTTTAAGAGGTCTTTCATTTGATGATCACCAACCACAACCCTGTCTTCTAGATCTGATATTCTATCTTCACACTGGTTAATTCTGCTGTGTATGATTTTAATAGAAAAATTTTTTTTTTTGGTACTGGGGATCAAACTAGGGTCCTTGCATTTGTGAGGCAGGTGGCGGAACCACTGAGCTAAATCCCTGGCCTTAATAGAATTTTTAATCTCCTGGATATCTGTTTGCATCTGTTTTATGGCAGTTTACCCGGTTCTTTCCTATGTTAGGCATTCCTGGTTTCCAACTTCCTCCTCTTTTTTTTTTCTTTTTTCCCCTAACCTCCTTTTTTTTTTTGTCTGTATCTACTCTAGATTCACTAATCATTTCCTTCATTGTGATCATCATCTCTTTAGTTACCTGATTATTTCTCTTTTATTTTTGTCTAGGAACTTATTCACATGCTTTGTTACTTCCACTGCTACCATTTCATAAAATTCAGCCGGAAGGCTTTTGATTTCTTCCACCTTGATATCCCCTGGGTTTGCTTCAGTATTTTGTGTGTGTGTGTGTGTGTGTGTGTGTGTGTGTGCTGGATTGCACCCTGTTTCTGTATTTCCTCATTTTTTTGGTTTGTTTGTTTTTATGTTTGATTTCCACATTGAGACTTGTAAGCTGCTTAATGGTAGGTACTTTTATTACTAGTATCAAGATTTCTTTAGGTAATGACTACTTTTTGGAGCTATCTTCTATGTGTAGCTGACTTTTGGCCTTGGAGTCTATCCCATGATCTTACCTATTCTTTTTATTAAGGATGAAAGGTTGCAGCCTATTTGACCTAGCATCCTGTTCTTTGGTACTGGACTATGTTATTGTTTATGTCCCCCAGACAATCTAGGTATTGACATAAAAGGAGGATCAACTGATTATAACAGCAATGTGACCTTGGCTAACTTAGTCCAATCAATAATAACTATAGTATCACACGCAAACTGTAATACCTAATACTTTGTCACTTTAATGCTAGGTACAAGATTTATAGTTATATAACAAGATCTAAGATGAATCAAAAATTATATACAGTAAATATACCCTTGATAGAGCAAATTACCCCTTTCACTGTAAGCCAAAATTCAGATGTAGTAACATATAAATTTAACTACCTATAGATTCATTAGGGTAGGTGTACAGGTGTGGTAGCATGGAGAGAAAAAGAGCAAAAGAAATATATTATGAAAAATAATGCAATGGTAGATGTGAAGAATGTGGTAAGATTGATGTAGGAGGTCCTATCAAGGAGTAAAGGGAAAATAGTGGCATTAGATAACAGTGACAGAGACGACCACCTTGGAAAAGGCTAAATAATAGGGAGTGGAAGTTAAACTAAAGAAAAGAAAATTAAAAATACTAAGGGAACAAAGAAGGAGAAAGAGAGAGAAAGTGAGTAAAGAAGGGGAGAGAGAAAGAGTAAAAGGAGGGTCTATTCAAACAAATGACAATAATATGAAAAGGGGACAGACAAGAAAATAGGTGGTAAAACTACAAACTCTACCAAAAGAAAAAAAGTGAAAAATCAAAAATGTACCAATAGTGAAGAAGAAGAAAAAAAAAGAGAGAAAAGAGTTCATATATATTTCCAGAGCAGTGTTTTCTTCCCAAGCTATTAGTCTTTAATCTTACAAGTCACATTCGTCTTTGGCTCTCTTTATAGTCTGTGACTTTGTATGGTGGTTACTCAGTTCAAGGGGGACTCTCTCCATAGTCTCTTGTTTGTGGAAGCGGTTCAATCTAGATAACCAGACAAGGAAAGATGTCTAGCTTTGTGTCTCAGGCTGCTGTTGTGGATTCCTTCTGGTTGGGGATCAATGCTGGTTACCCAATGTATTCCCAGTGTCTATGAGACGGGCTCTCAATATGTGGAGGCCTCTATAGGCTCTCTGACCTGACTGTCAGTCCTGTAGATGCTCAGTAGAGAAATAAGTCTGCACAGGCCTAATGTATGCAGATTTCTACAAGCCCAGTGAAGGCACAGAACACTGGGTGGTGTCCCATGAGTGTCCAGAGTGCCTGACTGAATAGGCAGCCATTAGCCCTTGCTGCATAAAGAGGCAGAGGACTGGCCTACTATGTTAGGCATGGACTGTGTCCCGGGCTCTGGCTAAATGCAGGGTGGAGACTGCTGCACCCAGGGTGCTTGGAACACCCACCCCTGTGTAAACCCCAGATACCCAGGAACTGGTGTTAGATGTCAGAAAGAGACTCTGGTGAGTCTAAGATTGGAGCAAGGCTGTAAGAGATCAATGTAGACTCAAGTGAGCCCAGGTGCTAAGTAGGGACTCAAAATGGATCAGTGTTAGCTCTGTGTGCCTGCCAGATGAATGTCCCCAGTTTGCTTGAGATAAGCTGCAGGCTACCAACAGTGACTCAGGTGTGTTCAGGGTCCAATAATAAAGACTCTTGACACAGACAGTGGTTGCTTGTTTACCAGCTCAGAGTCTGAGACTGAATAGGCAGGTAGGCTCATGAATAATGATGCCAGGTTGCAGCCTTCTATGTTTGCAGAGGGGTGATGAGGCAAAGGGCCCATATACCCCAAGTCTATCCTGTGCAGCTTGAATCTTGCCAGCTATTTGGGAACTTCTCAAAATGGCAGTTCCTGTGTCAGTCATGGGCTGAGGCCTCACAGGCAGTCCTGTCAGACTGCTTCCCCTCTTTTAAACTACTAGGAGTGTTCTATTTGATCTATAACTCTCTTCTTTCAAATTGATTTTTCTTTGACTCAGCATGTATGTCCCTCTCTTTCTTCCAATTACTTCTGTTTTTAGTTGATCTTTTCAGTCTCTCTGATGTGATACCTCCTCTATTAAGCCATGTTCAAAAACCTTTCTAATTTTTTGATTTTAAGCCAATTTACATACTATAAAATCCTAATAGGAAGTTAGGAGGAAAAAACGTATGACTGTTCACCATATCTCTGCATTAATTCTATGGAGGACATTGGAGCCATATACATTGCCCCCGATATCTCTTGGGCTGATGAATTACTTTTTTTCTTTTTTTGCTAGAAGCAGCCTCAGGGCCTCAAGTCAGAGTAGGGATTCTAGTACAATCTTGCTTCTCATTTCCCAGTTAAGGGTCCTAAAAGTTTTTTATGAGGATAAAGAAGAGATTTTCCAAGTTCTGCAATTGCAAGGGAATTCCTGGTCTACCCTGACTATCAACTCAGTTCAGTAGAATCAGTGGATTACAATATGAACAATATAGAATTTTACTGATATCCCATCATAACTTAGGGTGTACAAGAAGGGAGAAAATGTGACCTTTGAGGTCATGTCTTCCTCAAGTATTAATAAGACCTATGCTTAGGGTTAGTATAAATAGTTTCAAAGATTTTGCACTTTAAAATTTTTATAATCCAATTAGTACAAGAAACATTAATTGTTTAAAGCTTTTTTTACTTTATATACAATAATATAACCAGTGATGGTAAAAAATGAAATATTGATTATCATGAATAATAGATCTAGAAGGTAATAAAAATAAGCAGCCAAAATATTTCCTTGGAACATGTGTGATTTTTAACAATAGACTAAAAGTAACAAACAAGCATTAAAGAGAATTTTAGTCAAGACAGGTAAGAAAAAATATTTCTTTAAAAAATCAGGAAACCAACTAGAAGCAAAAGATAAAAAATAATAGCTTATGGGTAAAAGTATTTTCAGATTGCAGTAGCATGCCATAAAATAACTGTTCCAGTATGATGAGAAATAAGAAACAATAGCAATCATATTGAATTTTAAATGTCATTGCTAATGCTTCATTTTCCCTACAAAAAAGTATGAAAATTAACATGGTGAATACAAATTTTATTAAGAAAAAATGTTTTTGTATTCTATAATACTAATGCCATTAAATCCTTAATTGATATCATAAAGTACACAAACACATTCAGAATCACAGCCTGCATAAAATACAAATGGTCAATAGCCACATAAATAGATCAATGAATACAAAGATGGATTGAAAAGACAAAAACCAGTTCTGCAATTATACATGCATGAACTTCCTGACTATAAGAATAATTATACTCTAGAACTAGTTAATTGAGGGCAGTTGAAGAATCTTTTTTCTCTGCAGAATCAATAGATATCCATCTATCTTTGATGACTTTGGAGTAACATTGCCTAGAATTCAGAGAATGGATTGTAAGACCTTTACTTCACCGTATCATTTTGTCATTATTCACAGACAACTTTTATAGATCACAAAATCTGTTTTAAGCTGTAAAATCACATAATCGTAAAACAACCTGTAGATTCTATGGATAGCATAGAACTAGATATGCAACTAGGTTTCAGAAAAGTTAATATAGCCATGCTACATGGAAATTATGGCCAGGAGTGAGGTGAGCCATAATTCATTAATTTTGTTAGTACATTTTAGGTATATAATATGATGACATTCATCATTGGGAATTTGTACCTTTACATGATATATCTTGGTTCTTATTTGTTTCCCGATTCCCTTGCCCTCCCTTCAACCCCTCCACCCCTCCCTATTTACAAAGACTTTGTTTCCAATTTTTCCTTCTCTCATATTTATTCCTTTCCCTTCTTTCCTTTCTCCTACACCTCCCACTTCCACTTTGGACCTTTTCTTCCTATTTCACATTATCTATTATACATTTTGATCCACTAGACCAGATGGAAGAGAGGTTAGGTAGAACTCTTGAAGAAATTGGCACAGGAAAAGATTTCACAAACAAAACCTCAGTTGGACATGAACTAGGAAAAATAATCAACAAGTGGGATCTCTGCTTATTAAAAAGCTTCTGCACAGCAAGAGAAACTACCAACATTGTGAAGAGACAACCCACAATGTGGGAAAAAATTTTTACCAGCTGTTCCTCAGACAAAGGTCTACTATCTAGAATCTATAAAGAACTTAAAAAAAATTAGACCTCCTAAATTTAAAGACCCAATCCAAAAAATGGGCATCTGAAATGAACAGACATTTCTCAGACAAAGAAGTAGAAATAGCAAATAAACATATAAAAAAAAGTTCAACATCACTGGTTGTTCGAGAGATGCAAATGAAAACAATGCTGAGATTTCACCTCACCTCAGAAAGTATGGCTGCTATCAAGAAATCACCCAATAACAAATGCTGGTAGGGCTGTGGGGATAAAGGAACTCTTCTCCACCATTGGTGGGAGTGCAGACTGGTGCAACCACTGTGGAAATCTGTATGGAGATACCTCAAAAAACTAGGACTCGAAGTCCCATTTGACCCAGCTATTCCCCGGCTGGGTATCTTCCCAAAAGAATTAAAGCTATATATTACAGCCACATATGGGCACCCATGTTCACAGCAGCAGTTTGTAATAGCTAAAACTTGGAAACAGCCCAATTGCCCATCAACTGGAGACTGGATTAAAAAAAAGTGGTTTTTTAAATAAATAAAATGCAGTACTACTCAGCCATAAATAATGAGAAGCTAGAGACATTTATTGCTAAATGTTTGCACATTGAGGTGATACTGTGAAGTGAAATAAATAGGACACACGTGTAAATACTGAATAGTTTCTCTGGTGTGAGAAACTGAACATATATTTATTTATTTAGTTAGTTAGTTAGTCAGTCAGTCAGTTTTTGGTTTTTTGAAACAGAATTTTGCTATATAGTTCAGGATGGTCTTAAACTCACTATGTAGCCCAGGCTGACCTTAAACTTGCATCCATCGTCCTGCCTCTGCTCAGTGCTGAGATTACAGACATGCACCACCACACCCAGCTTATGTTTGACCTGATTTAAACATTACACCCTGTATACCTGTATCAAAATTTTATATAGTATCTCATTAATATGTGTATATATATATATATATATATATATATTTTTTTTTTGGTACCGGGGATTGAACTTGGGACCTTGCGCTTGTGCAGCAGGCAGTGGAATCACTGAGCTAAATCCCCGTCTAATAGGAATAATTTTTATGATTTTTTGTATTGATTAAAAAAAAAAGAGCTGTTTGTTCCCCTATCTCATTGTCTTATTCAATCACTCCTTAAAACTCTGAGTCAACTTTTGTAACACATCACAGCATGTGAGCCTGATGCACAGACTTCTTTTTCTGATTGTTCCAATACTACCCATCCCCTCAATACATGTTCTCCAGAAGTACAGTCCTTAAGCTTCCACTGGCCATGCTTTTTTTTTTTTTTTCCTCTAGTAGTTCCAAGAGTTTAATTTCTCCTCATACTCCAACCATCACTGCTTTGCAAATGATTCCAGTAATCCTTGTTTTCCATCCTGACACGTATATTGTAATACAATATTATCTGTAAAATTTTCCTCCACTGCACTGGAGTTTTGCTTTTACCTGGATTGCCTCTTTTTTTTACCAGTGGTACAACCATTCTATCACCAAGATTTTTCAATGAATCCTTTTTTCTTTTCCTTTTTTTCCCACTTGTTATTTACCTACCTTCCCTTTTTTTCCAACCTTTGATGTATTTTAGGACTTTATTGTTCCTTACATTATTAATTAAAAGAAATGCTGAATATCAATTAAAAGCAAATGAAAATATTCATGCACTATTTTTCACATGTAAGTGCAGGATCCCCTGAATTCTTTCTATGGGTCACCAAAAGGGACTCTGAATGCCTAGTTATCAACCCCTGCTTTATTATATCTTTAAATTATTCTACAATATTAATATAGTTCCTTCTTTGTGAATGTTTTTATATATACACCTTGTAAATATGAGCATAAATGTCCTAACAAAATGATACTACCTAGCATTTCAGAATTATCCATACGCACTAATCATCTCAAATAAAACATGTTTTGATTTTTCCCTTCACATTTAATCACTTTTTTGAAACTACTAGTTTCATTTTTTGTCAGTCTTATATATATATGTATGACTACAAATATTTCTTTTAGAGACTGGGGATTTAGCTCAGTGGTTCCAGAGCCTGCCTCGCAAGTGCAAGGTCCTGAGTTCAATTCCTGGTACCCTCCCCCAATTTTTTTTTTCTTTTATATCATTGATATCCTAAAATACAATAGTCTTAGAATTTTTTTTGTCAACAGATCAAATAAAATGACAGGAAAGCAGATTTTCAAACTTGGAATAATGATTCCAGTAGTCACTTAAATTCAGTATACATTATTTAGATGTAACTTCTAAGTGTATTACTTAAAAATCTTCAACAACATCAGGATATGGTGTACATTTAAGTGTTTCAACAGTAAATGTTACTGCAATTAATTTAAGATATTTGATTTTATCCACATAGTGAACTCATTTTCTAGCTTAAACTTAGATATTTTGAAATAAAGGGAATAGTATTTTTATCAATAACTATTAACACTTGACATTAACCCTGTTGATTAAATAAAAGTAGTATTTTCATTGTTATTGCTGTTTTAGTAAGACATCTATCCTACCAACTAAGTAAAATATATTAGCTATCTAGCAAGACATGTCTATTGACCCATACATACTAGGAGAGATGATACTGATGTTAATTCAAGATTCTGGGGAATGATCTATCTGTAATTGTATTTTTGTTGTTTCTGTTGTCATGAGGAGACAACCATGTTAAATAAGCAACAAACTATAATTATGCATGGATGGAGTTTAGCACTGTAATCAAATAGAACAACAAAGTTAATCTGATAATACATATTTAATGTTATGCATTATCAATGTGCTACATGGTAATTAGACATAAAAGGTAAACAGCTCATATGAATGGTAAATTGATGTTATTTTTGCATCCCTGAAGCAAACATTTCTGGGATGGGATGGGAGAAGCAAAGAAGTATTGATGATTCTAATTTTTTCTCCTCCATGAGAGAAGCAGTCTTCTTTGGGGGCTGAAAAATCGTGTAACTGCTTCAACCCAGGAGCACCCTCCTTACTGGAAGATATTGAAACATTTGATTCAATATCAAACTTAATAACTCAAGTGAGTTGCCAGCCACTTATGTTACATACTCATGTTACCCAATTTCAATTATGCATATATCATATGTTAAACGGTTTGCTTCCTATAAGCTAAACTAAGAAAAGTTCTGATTGAGCAGGGTAAGGAATGAGAAAACATTTAAGAGTATCTGGCACTGAGAAGAAAAACAAGCTGGTTTTAAAAAGAGTTCTAGCAAATAAAAATTGTGAAATAAAAGGCAGAAAGTAGGCCAAACAAAGAAGGAAAGGGATAACATGCACAGATATATGAAAAACAGATAAAGGTAAAGCCTTGAAAAGGGAATGGAAGTGTGACAACACAGGTCCAGGTCAATGAATACACAGTAAACAAGGAATGTATGGACGCGCAAAGTAGTTCAGAAGGATACACGTTGGTTCTCCTTTACTCACCTTCCCAGTGTACAATATAAGATTTAGTATAATGTGATCTTAAAAGCAGCTGTTTTGACTGCAGTGGAAAAGATTAAACCAGCCAATTCAAGAATTTAGACATAATTTACTGTCATCTCCAAAGAGTAAGCACCTCATTCCTCCGAACTGGACCAGGCTAATCCAATTTGAATACAAGCAACTATATACTATTTATGCCATAAAAATAAATGGAAACAAAAGATCCCAGGTAATAAATTTCTATATGCACATTTTAAAAGCTTGTTGTATATAAGGGAAATTTATGAGTAAGAATCCCTGTTTGCACTGTAGTCCCTAAAGAGTTAAAAACAATACTTTACAAATAATAAAGATTTATAAATGTTGCTGGCAAATAAATATAACACCATTTTGCATATTTATATTCTTTTTTCATTACCAAGGGACGTGATGGAAAAGTTATATTGTTTTAAAAGTAAATAATGGCCACATCAATTAACTCTCTAAACTCTCTATTTTGTTATGATTTGATTATATAGAAAATAGCAGAAAGCTTCAAGTTTCACTGCATTATATTTAAAAACTAAACTCTCTATATTATTGGCGTATACATTCTCGAAGTAGGTATTGATGATTCTCTGGATTTCTGCTGGGTCTGTTGTAATTTTACCCTTTTCATTCCTAATTGCATGGATTTGGGCCTTTTCTTTCCTTTTTCTGATAAGGTTGGTTAAGTGTTTGTCAGTTTTGTTTATTCTTTCAAAGAAAGAACTCTTGGCTTCATTGATTTTTTGTATTGTTTACTTAGTCTCCATTGCATTGATTTCTGCCCTGATTTTTATAATTTCCTCCTTTGTATGAGGGTTTGGGTTTCTCCTGCTCTTCTCTTTCTAGGAGCTTGAGGTTCAACATCAGGTTGTTTAATTGGGCTCGCTCTGTTTTCCTAATATAAGTATTCACTGCTATGAATTTCCCTCCTAAGACTGCTTTCATTGTGTCCCATAGATTCCGATATGTTTTATTGTCATTGTCATTTATTTGAAGGAACTGTCTGATTTCTTCTTTAATTTCCTCTGGGACCCATTGGTTATTCAGAAGTGTGTTGTTCAATTTCCATGTGTTTATGAAGTTTTTGCAGCTTCTTTTGCTGTTGATCTCCAATTTCATTGCACTGTGGTCTGATAATATACAGGGGATAACTTCAATTCCTTTGCACTTACCTAAATATGTTCTATGAGCCAGTATATGGTCTATTTTGGAGAATGACCCATATGCAGCTGAAAAGAATGTGTATTCTGATTTTGTGGGGTGAAACACTCTAAACATCTGTTAAGTTCATATGTTCAAAGGTTTCATGGAGTTCTAGTATTTCATTGGTTTTTTGTCTAGTTGCTCTATTTGTGACAATGGGGTATTGAGGTCCCCCACTATTACTGTATTAGTGCTTATATGGTTTTTCATGTCCATTAGTATTTGTTTTATATAGTTGGGTGCACTAGTGTTTGGTGCATAGATATTTATGATTGTCATCTCTTCTTCTTGGATTTTTCCCTTTACAAGGATATAGTGTCCTTCTTTGTCTCTCTTAATCAGTGTGGGTTTGAAATCTACTTGATCTGCAAAGAGGATAGCTACTCCTGCTTTTTTTCGGGTTCCTGCCACATGGAATATTGTTTTCCACCCTTTAACTTTCAGGCTATGAGCTTCTTTTTGAATTAAGTGTGTTTCTTGTATGCAGCATATTGTTAGATCTTGTTTCTTGACCCACTCAAAAAGCAAAGAAGAAATGGACAGATTGCTAGATGGTTATGAATTACCAAAGTTGAATGAAGAAGAACTAAAAATTCTAAACAACTCAATATCAATCAATGAAATTGAATACGTAATTAAAAATTTACCAACCAAGAAAAGCCCGGGTCCTGATGGCTTCACTGCTGAATTCTACAAGACATTTAGAGAGGAACTACTGCCACTACTGGTTAAACTCATCAACGAAATTGAAAGGGAAGCAATACTCCCGAAATCATTCATGGAAGTAAGCATCACCTTGATCCCCAAAGGAGAGAAAGACCCAACTGAAAAAGAGAACTATAGGCCAATCTCACTAATGATCATAGATGCAAAAATCCTTAATAAGATACTGGCAAATAGAATGCAGAAGATCATGAAGAAGATCATACACCCTGACCAAGTGGGATTCATCCCAGGGATGCAGGGATAGTTCAACATACGCAAATCAATCAATGTAATACACTATATCAATAGACCCAAGGACAAAAACCACATGATCATCTCAATAGATGTAGAAAAAGCATTTGACAAAATCCAACATGCATTTATGATAAAAACCCTACAAAAAATTGGAATAGATGGTCTCTACCTCAAACTGATAGAAGCCATCTATGAAAAACCAACAGCCAATATCATACAAAATGGTCAAAAACTGAAATCCTTCACACTAAAATCAGGAACAAGACAAGGATGTCCACTATCACCACTCCTGTTCAATATAGTTCTGGAAACATTAGCCACAGAAATTAGACAAGAGAAAGAAATAAAAGGAATAAAGATAGGAAATGAAGAAGTCAAATTGTCATTATTTGCAGATGACATGATACTCTACATAGAAGACCCCAAGAACTTCACCAAAAGTCTTCTAGACTTAATAACCAAATTCAGTAGAGTAGCTGGATACAAGGTCAACACACAAAAATCAATAGCTTTCCTCTACACGAACAACAGACTCACTGAGAGAGAAATAGGGCAAACAATTCCTTTCACAATAGCACCCAAAAAACTACCTAGGAAATACCTAGGAATCAACCTAACAAAAGAAATCAAAGACCACTTCTCCGAAAACAATAGCACTTTGAAAAAAGATATTGAAGATGATATCAGAAAATGGAAAGACATCCCTTGCTCCTGGGTAGGAAGGATCAACATAGTGAAAATGGCCATACTTCCAAAATTGCTATATAGATTCAATGCAATCCCAATTGAAATCCCAGCAGCATACTTCATGAACCTTGAGAAAACAATCCAAAAATTCATTTGAAACAAGAAGAGACCCATAATAGCAAAAGCAATTCTAGGTAACACAGACATGGCAGGGGGTATTACAACCCCCAACTTGAAACTATACTACAAAGCTACTGTGAGGGCTGGGGATTTAGCTCAGTGGTTCCACCCCCTGCCACACAAGCACAAGGATCTGAGTTTGATCCCTGGGACCAAAAAAATAAAAAAAATTTAAAAAATTTTTTAAAAAAGCTACTGTGATAAAAACAGCATGGTACTGGCAAAGAAACACAACTGAAGACCAGTGGAACAGATTAGAAGATGCAGAAATAAATCCAGACACACTCAGCCGCCTCATCTTTGATAAAGGAGCCAAACACCCTTGCTGGAGGAAAGATAGTCTCGTTAATAAATGGTGCTGGAGAAATTGGATTTCAACTTGCCAAATACTAAAACTAGACCTATATCTCTCAACATGCACTAAACTAAAATTGAAATGGATTAAAGATCTAAATATAAAAACAGAAACGCTGAACCAGCTAAAGCAGAGGTTAGGTAGAACTCTTGAAGACACTGGCATAGGAAAAGACTTTATGAACAAAACCTCAGTTGCCTGTGAACTGGCACAAACAATCAACAAGTGGGATCTCTTTTTACTAAAAAGCATCTGCACAGCAAAAGAAACCACCAGCAGTGTTAAGAGACAACCCACAATGTGGGAAAAAATTTTCACCAGCTGTCCTTCAGACAAAGGTCTACTATCTCGAATCTATAAAGAACTTAAAAAAATCAGACCTCCTAAATTTAAAGACCCAATCCAAAAATGGGCATCTGAAATGAACAGACATTTCTCACACAAAGAAGTAGACATGGCAAATAAACATATGAAAAAATGTTCAACATCACTGGTCATTCGAGAGATGCAAATGAAAACAACACTGAGATTCCACCTCACTCCAGAAAGAATGGCTGCTATCATGAAATCAACCAACAAGGAATGCTGGTGGGGCTGTGGGGAAAGAGGAACCCTGCTCCACTGCTGGTGGGAGTGTAGACTGGTGCAACCACTATGGAAATCAGTATGGAGAGATCTCAAAGAACTAGAACTGGAAGTCCCATTTGACCCAGCTATTCCCCTGCTGGTTATCTTCCCCAAAGAATTAAAAGAATCATATTACAGTGATATATGTGCACCCATGTTCATAGCAGCACAATTTGTAATAGCCAAAACTTGGAAACAGCCCAAATGCCCATCAACTGGAGACTGGATCAAGAAAATATGGTTTTTTTTATAAAATGGAGTACTACTCAGCCATCAAAAATGAGAAATTAGAGACATTTATAGCTAAATGGATGCACATTGAGGCGATACTCTTAAGTGAAATAAATAGGACACACATGTGTAAATACTGAATAGTCTCTCTAGTGTGAGAAACTGAAAGTGTAAATAAGGTCTAAAAGGTATAATAGATATTGTCAAATAGGAAGTAAAGGGGTAAAGGGGAAGGGGAAGTATGAGGGGTAGGGGAAGGGGAAGTATGAGGGGTAGGGGAAAGGAAAGAAGGGAATGAATTAATATGAGAAAATGAAAAAATGGAAACAAAGTCTTTATAAATAGGGTGGGATGGAGGGGTTGAAGGGAGGCCAGGGGAAGGGGGAAAAATAAGAACCAAGAGAGTATGTAAAGGTGCATATCTCCAATGATGAATGTCATTATATTGTACACCTAAAATGTACCAATAAAAGGATAAAAAAACCTAAACTCTCCAATTAAAAAAGAGAAGGAAAAGTAAATCAGATTTAGATTTAATGCCTTGCTCATTCTAATTGTTGAATAAACAGTTCTGTGCAGGATGAATATAGTCAGCTCCCTATTTTAATCCAGGGAACTACTGACTTGCCTATAGTCCAGGTTGTGCGGGGTACACACACACACACACACATACACACAGACACACACAAACAATCTCTCTCTCTCCGCACAGTTTTTCCCTTACAAAGGGCTTTCTCATAAAAGTATAACCCTTATATTGGTGTAGCATGATAATAAACAGCCATATCAACTCATTAAAACTTAGTACTAAAGAAGATAATGTCTACATTTAAAACATATAAGATAAACTGTGATGTTAGCTCACTTTGCAAAACAGAGAAAGTTATATAGAGACATGGTTTGCTCAAATTAGAAACAGGTTCTCTAAGACTTATGGAGTCTGAGGGGGTTATGGCAAAATTGGTAAAGTTATATAGCATAAATTGCTCACTGTAATCTTAAAAACAAATTTCATGGCTCAAAAGGAAAGAAAATACTTCCCCCCAATAAAATAATTGAATGATTCTGCCTTTCTACCAAAAAAACTTTGCCGTTCTCCTTTCAGGAAATTAAATCAGACAGGGCCAAATACAATAAGGATTCTAATAATATGCTTGATCTTATTGTACACACACTTTACTTGGATTAATCCTCACCCTCACAATGACCTTGTAATTTCAGATGAGGAAACAGGTTTAGAAAGCTTTAGTTTTCCCATGGGAGTCCAAATAACATAATGACTTTATAGTCAAGATTCTGTTTTGAATCCTTTATCTGCTCCATTGCCACTGGCATGCCACATGAGATTCAGCAATCTTTCTAAGCCTCAGTTTTCCCTTTTTGTAAAAGGAGGATAAGTCTTATAGGATTAGTATGGGAGTCAATGAGATAATAAACACATGAAGCCTTTGACATGATCCCCAGCCTCTTATATACACTGAAAAGCATAACTCTATCAATTACTCATTGACCTTCAGCAAGCTTTCTAACCTCTTGAACTCTCAGTATTTTCCTATATAACATAGTGATAGCAATAGCCAATTAATGGGGTCATTGTGATAATAAAATACATGTAATTTCAAGTATGGTAAATGAAATAGAATGATATGTCTACATATGCATATGCTTATATTTAAAAGGACATGTAGCTAATGAATTGCCAAAACAGATTTAGAACCAAGATCTTAAAGGGTGAGTTCTCTTAATATCAATATAGCTAGATACTCCTGATTCTATTTTTCAAATACCGATGAGTATTTTATCACAGCTCCACCGAGAAGACAGCAATCTAGAAATACCTGTGACAACAAGCTTAAAAAGAATATCCAACTTACTTGAATTAAGGCCTCACTCAGCATATCTTCATTAATCTCCAGAATGATATTTTTTATGTCTTCATATGGCATGCGATATGATCCCAAGAAGATAGCTAAGATAAAATTTGATTTTATTAAAAAATAAAACAGTATCAAAATATAAAATTCCTACATAGAACTGATTGCCATTTTATAGATTCAAAATACAAAATTAGTCCCTAATGCTAATATAGAGAATTATGAGCAAACAATAGCTGTTTTCATTTGATGGACTACTCTATCCATCTAGGCAAAATGACCCATTATCTCAGATTCCAATGCTTAGAGTTTATGTATATTTACACAAAATAGAACTGCTAATCGCACTTATAACTATATGCTCAGGCATTTTTAGGTTGAACCAATACAGAATGACACATATAAACTCAGAGATTTTATTTCAAGTTGGTATTTTAATTCAATAAATAACTGAATGTAGAGATGGTCAGATGCATTCAAGACAGTACTTCTCAGGAATGGCAGTAAAGTTATCAAATTAAAATAAAATTGTATTAATCTACACTGGTCCTCCATGATCTGTGGGGTTTCACTTTCTATGGTTTTACTTATTTGTCATTGACCATAGTCTGAAAATATTAAATGGAAAGTGCAAGAAAGAAACAATTTAAAGTTTTCAATTGAGTGCTATTCTGAGTAGTATGATGAAATTTCATGCTATCTCACTCTGTTCCAATCCAAACGTGAATCATCTCTTTATCCATTCTATCTGCAAAGTATATGCCACTTGTCTCTTAATTACTTAGTAGTTTTCTGGGTCATTAGATTAACTGTTAAGGATCTCAGTGCTTGTGTTCATATAATCTTTACTTTTGGGCCGGGGATTTAGCTCAGTGGTTCTGGCACCTGCCTCGCAAGTGCAAGGTCCCGAGTTCGATCCCCGGTACCCCCCCAAAAAAAATCTTTACTTTTAACTAATAATAGTACCAAAGTATAACAGTAGTGATGCTAGCAGTTTGGATATGCCAAAGAGAAGCTGTACAGTCCTTCTTTTATGTATTATCTCATATTATCACAAGCATAGTACAACAGGATATTTTGAGAAAGAGGGGCCAGAGTCACATAACTTTCATTACAGCATATTGTTATGATCGTGCTACTTTATTATTGTCATTACTGTGTCTAATTTATAAATTAAACTTTAGAATACTAATGTATGCATAGTAAAAAAATATAGTATGTACAGGGTTCAGTTCTAGCTGTGGCTCCATGCATCCACGGGAAGTCTTGGAACATACCCCCAAAGACAAGGAGGGACTACTGTACTTTGCATTTCTCCCACACAGAAGAAAATTTAAATGCCTTAATCATCAGTGTACTATGAATTCCTGCTGACACTCATGTGGTATACTATTAGTTGGTTTATAGATTGAATAATTTTCCCTGTCAACTTCTATTAATTGGACACTCTTTTATGTCATATTGGAATACTGTAGCAAATTATACCTAGAATAGCTCACAATTACTCAGAAAGTATTTTTCAACATATTCCACTTTAATCGCTCACTAAATATACCTTTCGAAGAATATAGATGTGTGCTTATGACTATAAAGGTTTGAATTATTTCTTTTTTTTTTTTTTGGTACCGAGGATTGAACTCAGGACCTTGCGCTTTCAAGGCAGACAGCAGCACCACTGAGCTAAATCCCCGGCCCGGTTTGAACTATTTCTAAGAATTTTTTTTTTTTAATTTCATGAAAAGGACTATATGCCTTCACTGGTACCAAAAGAAAATTGAATCTTCACTGTCTGGACAATGATTACCCAGACATAGAGACCAAATGAGATCTTCACAATCTAAATAAATGATGTTGACAGTTATCAACCAGCAATTGAGATCATGCTGTGTTTTTACAAAAGACTGTATATCAACTTTATAAAGAAAATTCACTACCAAGTAAGCAATATACAAACTTACAACAGCTATTAGTAGAATTTTTTTCTGAGAGCAACATTGCTACTGAGGCAAGAATAGTAAGCTGTTTATTTTAATCTGATTGTCTGTAGCATAGTCCTTAACAAAAGGAATTCCCATGGTGGTACTTGAGCAATTAGAAATGCTTGATATATTGAAATTTCTCATGCATAGAATTTTAGTATCCTCAGAATCTAGACAGACTACTGAAGGGACAAAAAGTATTCTGAATTAAACGCAGAGAGGAAAGTATATCAAAGTAAAATTTAAAGGCTAACTTAAATGAAGATGAGTTTAAATATCCAGCTACTTTTTAGTAAAAGCATACTTAAGAGCTGACTCGTTTGTCAAAAGTTTCAAGGTTCAGTAACCAGTTTTAAAGTGCCCTGGATAACAAGTTAACTGACTCATATCGCAATTACTTCAAATATAAAGGAAAAGCAGTAAAAGGATTTTCCCAGTGTAATCAATGAATATCCCAAAATTACCAATCTAAGTTGTAGGCAGAAGGAGAAATTCTGCCTCATGGTTCATTTTTAACTAACAATGTTTTATCAACAATACTTTGCAAATCTTTATGATTTATAAATTTCATCTGAACTGAACAAGGCTATAATTATGATTTTCTCCATTCTGGGTAAATGACAAAAAAGCAACGCAAATCATATTTAGACAAAATTTTGCTTCAAGATACTACACATGCCTGTTAAGAGGACCTGCAACTTTGTTTAAATACATTGAACTCTTCATACTACCACACCATCCCAATGCAGAAAACATTACATACAGAGATTCTGAGCTGTTTTGGGATCCAAAACTCTCAATTCTTTTACTTTCTTCTTTGTAGGCATAGTCTTCTTTTCTTCTGAAGCATCTGCATTTTTTTGAACTGAAACAAAAATGTTGATACATAAGCAATTACAGAACAAATCCAAGTACACAAAATAACATTAGTAGGCATATTAACAACATTAATAAAGCCCACTCTGAAATCAATAAATGTGTTTATTTCATTAGTTTAAGGAAGAGGATAAACATAAAAATATAGACCTGCTTAGAGACTTCCCTACAAATTAAATATTATCATTTAAGCAGAATAGATAAGCCAAATAGACCCAAAAATCGATTGTTGCTTCTTAACTAATGTACAACATTAATTACTCTTCTACCAGGTATCTACAGGAACACTAGAATTAATATGTAGTAAAATCTCACTAATTTGGACTAATTGAGGGAAAAGGAAGACATGGATTTCCCTTAAAATAGGCTAAAATGTAGACATTTCTTTAATTCAGTGAAATTGCTTTCATGTATCCACGTAACTTTAATTGCTAAACAGGTTACCATAGAGAAATTCCTACTGAGACTGCTTTGAAGAATAAGGATAATATTTGCAAGGTACATAAGAGTAGCATTCATTTGCATACACATAATTAAAGAACCTCAAGGATGAGGTCTTTTGAATAAGTTACATTTTACTCTACCATTTTAAAAATGCTATTTGTTTTCTTAGAAGAAAAACTTACTTTTGCTTTCTTCAAAAGAAAACTCTTTAACATAAAATGGTTAAAACATTTGAAACTAAGAAACAGTGGTACCAAGGAATGGCATTAGCCCCCCATAAGCTACAGCAGCTCCTTCTCTAGATAAACCAGTCCCCAAAACAATGTGGTTATCTGCTATGAAAATGAAGCAAAAAGTCAACTCCCTAAACCCTCCAGTATAGAAACACTACAGTTACTATGGTACTCGTGTGTTGGCAGTTTACATTTTCCAATATAAAAACAAGGCTGTAGGTAATGGAATCTATGTAAGCGTTTTAATTTTGTGAGAAAAGTGAAGCCAATATTTTTTTCAAATTGAGTAGACTACTAAGCTCTTATCTCCAAATTCATGAGACTTCTTTATCACTGTTAAAAATATAACTTCAAGTAGGGACAATAATATTATTTATTATTTTAATTCATCTATTCTTTGTGAAGGACTTCACAAATGAGTTGTTTTTTTTTAAAGAGGAAAAGCAACACAATAGTATATTTTTACTAAGGCAACATGTTCATGGATATTAGCACCTGGGAAACTTTCATAGTGTGGTATTATAGGATGTATAAAAATACTGAAAATCCATTAAGATTTCCTTTGTTTTAATGATGTAAAACATAGAAAAATAAATTAGTTTAGTAGAGAAGAAACAGATTAAAATAAATTACATAAATAACTAAGGTTTTAACAGTTCTCAGCTTTACTAGACTGACCAATCTAAAGTGATTCACAGTCTAATTAGACAAGCTAATCATATTTAAAAATTCTGATTTTATGAGATGTGTGGCAAGTTGTTTGCTATTATAATTCAACACAGAATTATTGCTACTACTACCAGAAAAATCACCTTTAACATATCTTTTAAAATCATAACAAATGTTCCTTAAAGAATCTTTCTAAAAGCAATGTCTTTCCTATGCAATAATCAACATTTGATTTATTCTAATTTTCATGATACTTCTAGGTTAAGACAACTGTACATAAAGAAATAAAGTTCAACAGTCATTCCCTTCTATTAAAAAGTAATAGAATCATACTGAAATTACCTCTAGAAGCATACAGAAATTTTAACACAGTCAAACGGTCAAAAAAAAGGTCCTAATTTCTTCACATGTCTTAAACTCCACCATGGGAGACTAATTAACTAGCTACACATGGAATGAAAATGCTGTAGTAAGAAAGCTATATTAAGATTATAATGCAAACTAAACGGCATCTGGGTAACCCACACATAGGCAATGCTTATTAGTGTGTTGTCATATGTTAACAGTTTTTCATTAAAATATAGTCTAAACTTTCCCATTTTAAATGAACAAATTTAAAAAAAATTAATATTCCCTAAATATCTATGTAGTTCACAGTTCTGTTTCTTGAAACTTCATATATTTTCCTTGTGTCATACAATGCGGCTTAATTCCTGGGTTCAAAAAGTGGTACAAATTACATGAATGAATACTAATATTTTGAGAATCATTATGGTAAAGCAAGTTTTAAAAAGTTCTTCACGAGGGTAAGATTAATAGTAGTTGTAACAGTATCCTATAAAACATGATAGCATGTCAATCAAGCTTGATTAAAATTTAAAAATTTAAACTAAAAAAAAGGTTTTCAACTAGACAGGCTTTCAAAAACAATTAAGTTTTTTTATGGTAAGGAGATACTGACCAGTAGCTATAATTGACTTTGTCCTCCTTCTTTTGGAAATGTTATCCATAGAAATCACAAGCATAGGCTCAGACAAATAGAACTCAAAGAATAGCAAAGATCTCCTTTCACCCTTCTGGAGACTTTATACTTATTGGGACTCAGTACCCTACTCTACACCTTTATGATATCAACACCTTTCAATGTTTCGTCTCTTGCAATCCTCTAGATCAATATACCAATGCTATATGTTCTGTTAATTACAATCTGAGTGCCAATATGTATGTAACTTGTAGCAAGGATGGCTGCATCAAAATATGGGATGGTGTTTCAAATCAATGCATCTCAACTTTCGAGAAAGCACACAATAAATCTGTTCTGCCATTTTTTCCAAAAATTCTAAATACATCTGTCAATAGAAAAGACTGCAGCTAAACTTAGGGAGAGATCAACAGGACGAACGCTGGTCAGATACACAAAGTGCAGTTCTGAGTGGACGGCAGGTGCCCTGGACGCAGGCTGTCTTTAACCACACAGACAACTATGTGTTGTTGGAAGAAAGGACAATCAGCCTCTGCCACTGGGACTCAAGGACAGCTGAGGAGAGAAACTTTCTGGGGTATAACAACATCATGTGCTGTATAGTGCACTCACCCACCAACCCAGGCTTTATGACGTGCAGTGATAACTTCAGAGCGCATTTTGGTACTGAAGATAAACCACAGATAGAGCTGCCTTCACTGATAGATTCATGTCTCGAAGACTCTGCCCTTCTCCCTGTGTCCTGTCACCAGTTGCATAGCTGTGCTGCTACAACTGTCTACATTCTTGGATTGTACAAAAAATTTTTTTTACCTTCTTGATGGAGAATCATAGTAGAAAAAGTTGGAAACACACATCTATGAAGTTCTACATTCACTGATATTACAATGTGACTTTTATCAGTTTTTTAAAATACAGGACTTGCCATTTTTTTTGAATCTCTTGATCACTTGGAAACAGATAAAATATTAAAGTGCTTTCTAGATCTCAAAAGAAAAAAAACAAAGAATATCAAAGAAACACCAAATATGACTTTAGTATTGAAGTCTTCATATGTTAAAAATTGGGGCTTTGGGCCAGGGATTTAGCTGTTGTTCTGCCACTTGCCTCGCAAGCACAGGGTCCTGAGTTCTATCCCCGGTATCCAAAAAAAAAAAAAAATTGGGGCTTTCAGTGACTTCAAAATGTCACATGTCCTAGAATTTTATTCTGTATATGTTTCTAGTATTTATACAAGTTAAAATAAATAAATTATAGCAATTCCATAATTAATTCAAATTAGTCAGATGGGACCGAAAGTTCATTTTTTTTTAAGTTTTAATACAAAAAATTCAAGAACTGACTCTCATCAATTGTTATAAGGTCCTCAGGTTCAGAGTAAATTCTCCAATCCAATGTGATCTCCTCTGTGCAAATGAAAAACAATATTGCAACTGGGTTTGATTCTGATATACTAAATTAATATTAGTGTTTCAACTGACTGCTAATCAACAGAATAATGAAACATTATAAAATATTTTATGTAGAAAGATGATGATAATAAAGACATTTGTATTATTAAAGATCTGTTAACATCAAATTCCTCATTATCTATAGTAAAATGCCCATAAAATGAGTATTCTTATATTTCCTGTAATACATAGATTTTTAAAAGCAATTGTAGCATAAATTTATTTTTTACCATGGAGGGATGCCCAGCAGCATAAATTGAGTAAACATGGTTATGTACTTTTCCCAATCTAACTTAGGCAATGTGCAGGGATGCTCTTTAATTTCTATTATCCCAATGGATAGAACATGTGACAAGATGTTTATAATTTATAGAAAATATTAAGATCCTTTAAGTGGGGTATCTTTGGATGATTTGCATAGTGATAACCATAAAGCATAATACAATATATATATATATAACTTATCTCAAAATTACAGTGAGTTAGAATCAATAATATTCATTCATCTAGCAAATGTTTATTGAACACCCAATATATTAGCTTGATGTAAGCATATAATGGCACACAAGACAAATATTTCTATCTTTTGTTCATATATAAGCTACTAATTATAGGAATCTAAGATGTACCAAAAATTAATAATTTTTTCTCTTCATAACATAGTTTAAATGAATACAACTATATCACTCAATGAGCTCTTTTTTGTTACTCTAAGCATAGTCAAAATATTACCAACTACTGTATTTCTGAATTAGTACCAACTAATGTGTTGTATCATATTATAAGGAATATGTAGAGGAGTAAAACACTATACTATATACAAAGTCAGGGTAAATAAAGCTAATGGTAGTGTGTTCAAAAACACTGAAAATTTATATAACTTCATGTTACATATATATGTGCAAAGAGTAAGTGCTCAACTGTTTTTTAGGTATATCATACAAAATTGCAATCTCTGTGTACTTAAATGCATATATTATCCACATGAATACAATCCCTGAAGTGATTCTAAATACATAGAAAAATTTAATTTATTGGTTGAAATAGGTTATTTTCATTTCAATATCAACTTCATAATGTTAAAATCATTATTAGAGGGCCAGGGATTTAGCTCAGTGGTTCAGGCACCTGCCTTGCAAGTGCAAGGTCCGGAGTTCAATCCCCGGTACCAAAAATAAGCAAAATTATTATTAGAATAAAAATGGCAGGCAGGGAAGATCTATGATTATTGTGTGTGAAGGATGAAATAATTGTTTCGATTTATTATTTTCCATTCTCTTTTTTGAATCACATTTATACTTGAAATATTCCACAAACCTAATGGAAAAATAGCTGAAGATGGATGAATGGAAGGACAGACAGATGGATGTAGGGATTGTAACACACAACAGAGGAATGTTAAAAAAAATAGCAATAAAAGTAGTACAGTACTGGTAGCAACTACTATCACAATCATCAGCATCATTACCAGTATTAACTTTTACTAAATATCTAATCTATATCTGGCACTAATTTAGTTTTTATATCACCTTATATATGACAGGTATTATTAATGTCATTTTAAAAATAATGAAACCAAAGAACAAAAAAAGTAATCTGAAAAAGGTCATATAGCTAATAATGAAAAGATGCTCAAACTCATCAGTAATCAGAGAAATGCAAATGAAAATAACCAAAAAAATAACATTTCAGTCATCAAATTGAGAATTTTTTAAAAGCCTCATAATGCCAAGTATTGACGAAATTGTGAAGAAAAAAGAATTTGACTATGCCAACAGTGGCAGTAAAAATTAGCCAATAATCTTAAAATGATCATTTAGGGACATCTAATATATATGAAGGAATTCTTACAATGATTACAAATGTATGTCAAATGGTCAAGGAAACAAGGATGTTCACGGCAACGGCATTTTTAATAGTCCAAAAATTAGAAGCAATCCACATGGCCAAGGATACTAAAATGGATAAATTGTGCCATAACAATATAATGGAATACCATACAGTATTTACAATGACTGTTCTATAGCTAAATAATGCAACAAGGATAAATCCCATATACAATGTGGAACAGAAAAATAAGAGTGGAAAAATAAAAGCAGAACACCATTCATCTAAATTATAATTAAAACACAGACTAATATCATATACTGTTTATAGGTGAATATGTTCAAAGCAAAATTATACATGCATGTATATTTAGCAGATTAATGATAGTAGTTTCCTTAGAAGGAGAAAGTGATGCTGGGATATGTAGAATGTTGGAAACTTCAACTTTATTTCTAATGTTTTATTTCTTTAAAAACAAAGATCTGTAGTAAATATGACTGTTAACATCTCATTCTCATCTACAGTCTCATCTTCATTGACTTATGAACTCAATAGGTTTCTGAGGGCTGATTGTAACCAAGTCAATACAGCTGAGATCTGGATGTTTACCTGGGTACACCCTATAGATAACAAGAGTCAGATGAATCTTCCATTAACATAATTAACCCAAAATGTATGTCAGGCCGATTGTAATTTGAGGGTCCACTGTATTTGTTCTAGGTTGCTGGTATATGAATTTTTGCAATTTCAGCATTTGTAATTTTCCATTCATTCATCATAAAAATAAAAATCATGACAGTTACATATAATTCCCATCCATTTTTATAGCTTATAACCTGTTAGCCTTGGAAATCCCAAGGACCAAGTGTAGACAGGAACCACAAATAATATGGAAGAAAATACAGTAATAAAAATATACAGGCAAAGATGTCAGTTTGGGAAGCAGCCATAATTTTGTATTTAAAAGGGCTGGGGATTTAGCTCAGTGGGTCTAGCGCCTGCCTCGCAAGCACAAGGACCGGAGTTCAATCCTCGGTACCAAAAAAAAAAAAAAAAAATGTATTTAAATGTCTCTGAGTGTAGCTTTTGAAGAATAATACATTTGTTTATCAAATGGTGTGAGAAAAAACTCATGCAATATGCAATAAAAGGTTGCACAGCTGCCCCCTCAAATGCTATATATTGCAGCTGTGAAGCTTATCCCTTTCAATATCACTTACAGCTGCACACCAAAACGTTCTACAGAAAAGCAGATTTCATCCTCATACCTGTGTAGTACCTGAAGCAATAGGAATGGCATTATCAGGAGTGCTGCTGAAGTTCAGAGCACATTAAACAAGACTAATAGTTCTAATGTTGAGAATCACACACATATACTTTGTAAGGGTTTGCTAATTAAGGAACATATTTTACTGGTTGTAGTTTATACAAGAACTCTCCAAATCAGGAAGCACATGTTACTGCAAATTAACATCTACATAGCTAATATACTTCTACATCTGTTCATTAAGCCAATTATTGAACACTGTACATGTCACCAGAACACTATGTTTAACAATGTACATACATAATGTATATTTTCAAATGGGCCTGCATACCTCCGCAGGTAATGTAGGTTTTAGGAAGGTTAAATAAAGATGTCTTAGGATTTTAGGTACTAATTTTCCTTGTTTCAAGTGGTAATTTAAAAACCAAACTAAAGTATGGATCTTCAAGCTAGTTTTTGACAAATCTTTTTCTGGTTTTTCTTGCTAACCTGTAACCTATATGTACTACCTTATTCAAGCTACAGTCATCCCTTTGGCACCCTGTTGTTTCTGGCTTAGTAAGTACCAACTAACATTTTCCTGGCTATCCTATATACTCAGAGAACCTCCTGCTATGTAAAATTTCATAATCAAAGGCACAATTCAATGAGTTAAGTAATAAATCCCAAGAGCTAAGACTATCAAACAAAAAGTACTACTAAGAACAGTATAAGAGTAGAAAATACAATGCTAAAAATCAGTACCATCAGGCCAATAGGGCATTTCATGTTGAGAACACAGATTGGGCATTCATCACACACAGATTTTTCTGATTTAATGTAGTCAAGGTCTGATGGGTACAAATCCTGTCCATAATTTAGCTTAATGCAGAATGCAGTTACTTTTGCTGACCAAGAGTAAAGAAGAAACACCCTTAAATATTTGTAGCTGAGGTCTCAACTTGACAATATAGAATTTTTCATTATTGGTTTCAGAAGTCAGTGTTGGAAATTCCATTAGAGATCTATTCAAATGTGCCTCCTGAGAAACTACTTATCCTAAATGAAGCTGCTTTTCTACTTTCCTCATTTCCTACTTGTTGTGTAATAACTTTCTCAAATTTAGCACATCCTAAGCCAAAGTTCCATGCTTACCCCCCAAACTGCTCCTCCTACAGTTTTTTCCATCTCAAAAAATGGCAACTCAATCCTAGTTGCTCAAGCAAAATGAAATATGGAACCATCTTTGAGTCTTATCTCTCACAATTCACATCCTACTCTTCAGCAAATCCAGCATTTGATCATTTCTCAAAACCTCCACTTGTACCTGTTTTAAGCCACCATCACTTATGTATTATGATATTATAGTAGTTTCAGAACCAGTCTCCATTCTGCTTTTACCACTTTCATTATATCATGAGAATGACTTAATTAAGGGTATCCCTCTGCTAAAAGCCCTCCAATGGATTCTGGTCTTACTCAGAGTAAAAGTGGAACTCCTGGCAATAGCCTAAAGGGCCTTGCTTTATTTCATGCTCCCTCCTTAGCTACTTTGGCTTTATTTCCTACTGCTTTCTTCCCCTTTACTATACTTTAGTCAGATTTCTTTTGCGTTCAAATATTCAAAATCTACCTCTCACAGCAAAACCTTTACACTTGATGTTCTACCACCCCAAGATTGTCCCTCACTTCTTTCAATCACCCATCACTCTGCTAAGTGTATGCCAAGCACAAAAAAAGAAATACTGCATGATCTTAGTTATATGTAGAACCTGAAATTTAAACTTGTAGAAATAGAGAAAGAGTATACCTCAACTAAGGTAACGGAAGTTAATGAACGAACATGGGAGCATTCCAACAACATCTTATTTACAAACTTGGGTGGCCAGCAGGATTTATTTGGCTGCTGGCTATAGTTTGTCAATCCCAGGCATAATAAGTGTTCAATAAGTATCTGGTCCTTTATCCCCTTCTTTTTGCAACTGAGCTCAATTTATTCTTATTTCTGTTTCTGAAAATCAGAATAAATTTTCAATACTTCCCTTGCAAAATTGCATGTAAGTAGTGCCTTGCTATAATTGTTGACTGATACTTCTGAAGTTCAAACAGCATTCACATAATCACTTACATTTATACTCTTTATGTTGATCCAAAATGGATCAACCATTTGATTGTAAATTGTAACTGTTCTTTATTTTGATTCCCATATACATTATCAAATGTCTACATATGAAATAACCATAAAAGCAAATCAGCCTCAATATAATTATAAAATAATTTTCCTTTTTTTTTTTTTTTTTTTTTTTTGCGGAACGGGGATTGAACTCAGAACCTTGTGCTTACGAGGCAGAAGCGGTGCCAATGAGCTAAATCCCTGGCCTATAAAATTATTTTCTACCATTCCATTGTTATTGGAGTTGAATGAGAACATATAAGGAGCTATAGTGTTTGATCATGTTTTGCTTGAGATATACTGGTTTGTGAAAAATGAAAAACTGAGTTCTACAAAACACACATACATATATATGTGTATATGTGTGTGTATATATATATAAAACCTTTGAATTTCATAATTCTCTTTATGCATATAAAAATACTACTGAGTATCATATTTTGGTTTGTTGCTGGCTGTGCTCAATGGGAAACAACCAGAGTTTCATTGTCTCCGTTTTCCCCATTCGGATTCCAACTGATTTCAATTTTATCTTTCAGAGGTAATTTGCTTTAGTTCAGAAACCACATCAGTGTATTCTGCTGCAAATGACTGAAGTATGAGAAAAATTTTGAGGGGTAAAAAAAGAGTACCTGAACTCTTCATTTCTTACTTTCTTTTTTAATTCAAGTTTAATCTGTTGGTGGTTTTCTATTTGAAAGCAGAAAAGTAATGTTTGAAACTCTTTTAAAAATATGAAAAGAAAAGATAAGAATAAAATTCAAACAAACTTCTCCTATTCTTGGAACAAACAGATCCGTTACCCTCTTCCTTCGCAATCTATTATCCTCACCTATTATACTACCCACCTTTTGGGAAGAATGCCTGACACTATCTCTCTGTTCTTCCTTCTGTCTCTCTCATTGATTTATAATGTCAATTCAGACTATATCCACACCTAATGAATCAGAACGTAAGAATGTCTATATGTAAGGCTTCAGGACCTGTATTTTTTAAATCCTCTTCAGGTAGCTCTGGATATTAGCAAGATCTGAAATGACTGTTATACAGCACATAATGTAACACAGTTAGGACTTAATAAATATGGTCCAAATTGAGAAGTGCAAATATCATCCACAATAACCCATGAGAGCCCACTATATAATTTCTTCTAATCTTAGAATCTAACACTGAAGGCAATACTTGATCAACAATTGGACTAATAATATTGTCAAATACTGAAAGTTTAAAAGAAACATAAGGATCTTCAAGGTACACTTTATTTTTAAATCAATTACAAACTAGCCATATCTTCCATACAATCACCCATCACTCCGTTAAGTGTATAGAAGTTTTTGGAATAAATAAGAACATATTTTATGCATTAATTAAAACCATTATGTACGCATAAGTATTAAAATGAATACTGGATAGTATTGCCTCTTTTCTCTTTCATAGTACAGCTGCCACAGGAATAGAATAGAGAAAGGAAAAAATTTTTCTGTTGATAAGGAAAGCAAAAGGTAGTTGAAAAGCAAATTAATTCTTGTTTGTGTATAGATTATGATTTTGGCAGGTCACTGAAAACAACCGGGGCACATAAGGACTTGGAACACGTAAAATGGAAAGAGACAAATTATTGTACTCAATGAAAATTGCATTCTGCAAAAAAGAGAAACTTCAGTGTAAACAAAATCCAGAGATGAGCTGGACAAAATGTTATGTAAGCACTCTGTAGCTTGGTTCATTTCTTTTATACACTATGTAATCAGTTTAAAACTTGTGTGTCTTAGACTAATAGAACTTAAGAACCAAATTCTCATGACAGTGCATATTCCCAAATACAATTCTCTGCTGTATGTCAAAGAAATTTCAGTTAGCTTCTAGCTAGCAGTTTAGTGAGACCAACTATAAACAATGAGAATAATGATCTCCTTAGTTCAACATGAAAGCTATTTATCAAAGTAAATGGAGTCAACTTGTATGAAATCTATTTAATAGGTGAACTAGTTTAATATTGAGTCATTGATATTCACAATTGGGGTTTGTGTATGTGTGCCTGTGTGTGTGCATGTATTAAATATATCTTAGGTAGTCTGAGCTTAACAATGAACATCTATGAGGTACTTTATTATACTAAATGCCAGAAACGGTTTGGACTTTAAGATTTTAAGAATTTAAAAACAAAAAAAGAGTTCTTGGATGAGGGCCCAGCTATAAGAAACTGGCTCCTGGAAAAACTATCCTTAATAATATAATATTCACTGCTATGAGCATTTTTTTGTTTTGTTTTTGTACCGGGGATTGAACTCAGGACCTTGTGCTTGCAAGGCAGGCGTGCTATGAGCATTTTTTAAATTACTATAAAATATATAATACAGAACAAGAACATAAGCTTACTAATTTATTGCAGAATAATCATAATTGCCTACTTTGTACATTTTATTAATTTTTGAGGCCAAGAGTTAATAAAGAGGGTCTTGTACTGTTTATAAAGGTATATATAAGATAAAAGCAATGTTAAAGATTAAACACTATTTCCTGGAGCAAAGCAAAAATGTATAATGGCCCCCCAAATTCTTACTTTTCTGAAGTCTGTACAATACAGACAGAATTATTACCTTGTGAAGTACAACACATCTCATAAAGATTAGAATAAACTCGTATTATGTTAGAGAGAAAAAAAAAAAAGAAATCCCAGTAATTGAAGGTTTTACCAGAAACTTACTAAAGATAAAAGAGAAAGCTGTAGCCCAGGTGAAAAGCTGGTGGTAATAGTTACAGACAGCAAATAAATTCGACTGGATCAGGAGAGGACAGAAACCTGCTGGCTCCTTTCCCTAGCAAACTATTTCAAACCTGCTGTGGTTGCCATTAGTCTGGCCTTTAGTTCACCCCAGCCACTTCAGTCCTATTACAGTAGGAGATCATTGTTGTTTCCCTCATGGCTGCCACCAAAGTGTTTCTCTGCTTTTAGCCTAGAATGCTTTGAATGTGAACTTAACCACTGGTTATACCTACAGAGAAGGAGCAGGAAGCCAACATATAAAATTTGAAACAGACGGCTGGGGATTTAGCTCAGTGGTTCCAGCGCCTGCCTCGCAAGCACAAGGTCCTGAGTTTGATCCCCGGTACAAAAAAAAAAAAAAAAGTTGAAACAGGAGTGTCATAAGGAAACACAATAAAATTAAAAGCATCTAATGGACTAATAAGAAACAATAGATTCCTATATCTTACTGGAAAATTGTACTAAAATATGTTAAGAATTATGAGCTCTGAAGATGGGTGTGACAATCCTTGAAGAATAAAAGCAGCATTAATATGTCTAGCTTTCCACTTAGATCTCATGGAACTAAATCTGGTAAGACATTTAAAATTGCATAAATTACATCAGATAGCTGGCATACTATTTAAGAAAAACAGAAGAATATAAGATGTAATACATGTAAGTAGATACAGAAGTGAAATTGTTTTACTTCATTAGTATCTCATTCTTGAGGTCTTGATTCTAAAATATATACATTTTAATATAGTATTCCTATGAAGAGTTATTGTACATACTGTTATTCTGTGTGCCTAATATAAATCAAAATTATGGGTTCTAATTTTAAGTAATTTCTGCTTATTGTCTACCAAAGACAAGTGTAGCTAAAAGTAGAAAATGTGTGACAGGACTCTTGGGCACATGAAAAATACTATGAGCTCACCTCTCTTGACATATTTGCTGTAAAAAAAAACAGAAGTGAGAAAGAAATGAACAGAAACAATGAGTAGAGATCACTTGAGATTTTTAGTGGGAAAAATAACTATAGCTATAGTGTGAAGAAGAGAGAAACAAAGTGAACCATAGCTTACTATAAGAAGGTACCTGCTTGTCAAGAGCAGCCCAAAATTATTTTAGAAAAAACCCAGAATATAATGATTTATTGGACAAGATCAATAGAAACTGTGCAAAACAGATTATATTGTTCAGTGATCCATGTTGCATCAGTATAAAGGAATGAGACAAGGTGGTACAATAGCTCAAAGCTTTCTGAAATTGTTCTTAAAAAAATAATCAACCAGGAAAATAAAGTTTACATAGACAGTAAGCTAGTACCACACCCTCTTTTTATTGATGACAACATTACATGGCCCCAGGGTTATATAAGGAGAAAAGTAGCATGTAGCAGTATGCTAATAGATCCAGGCCAAAAATTCTTGTATAGAGAATGAAAGATATATGTAACAAACACAACCAACAAGGGACACCATGCCAACATTTACGGTGAAGAACATGATGATCCCATCTATTTGAGTTAACAATGAACAAAGATGGTAAGTTTGATGGTAAATGTCACAGAAGCACCAGGCTATACCATTTTTACTGGTATACAAAAAGATACTGGACAGAAAACTGCTAATGAATATTAGAAAACTATTTAATTCTGTCATGCCAGGGTTAAACTAAAATATTAAGTACCTATCTATAACATTAGCTGAAGGAAATAAACTAGCTGTCAATATGTGAAACTGGACAATATGTAGAGTTAATGGTAGTTATTAAAGCCTACCTCCACACCAAACACTGATAAACCAGCCAAGAAGCCTGACAGTAAGAAAACAGGTGGCTTTTTCAACTTACTGTGTTTGTAGTTTTATTAAAAGAAAGTATTCTAATGCAAGAACAAAATTTGTTGGCTCAATTTAGTAAAAAAATATACTATCTCAAACAATTTCAGTGCAACACAATTAAAGAAATAAATTTCAGGGAAAGAGGCAAGGTATATACCCTAGGAAGTGAGTTTCAAGAAATATCACAAGCCTTAAGAAACCTACAATATCGAACATGAATGCCAAATTAATGCTTTGATTAAAGTTTTAAGTTTTATATAAAAGTGGTGGTCTATATTCTGCCATGTCTATATGCCCTGCATTATTTATCATTCAGTAATAGGACACAAAGCAAACATTTAATGTACTCTAATAGTAGTTATTAATGATGTTGATTATTATCTTCTATTTAATGAGTGCCTTTAGGATATATATCTCCATCTCTTAATTACAACATTAATTCTTCAAGGTAAGGATACCATTTTTATTACACAAAACCATCAGCTCAGACCTAGTTGACTTTGACCACCTAATGACTAAAGGAGCAGGATGGAAACCCAGATCAGTAAACCATAGTTTCCAAAACATGCTCATTCCACTACAGCAAATTACCATCCTTAGCATGTTTGTCTATCATTTCATTAAGTGAACTAACACACACCAAAAAAACCAAAGCAGAGTAGCTGGCACTTCATCAGTATATCTGTAAATGCCAATTCTCATTCAATGGCCACCAAGAAATACTATATAACATGAAGTCTAGTACAGTGAGATACACAAAGATGGGGTTCTGCAAAGTTACAGGAAAGCCTACCAGGCACAGCAAATTCCATTACTGTTATGGCTTCTATCTAGATGTCCCACCAAAGCCTCACATAGTCATAGGTGGGGCTTTACTGAACTGACTGGATCTAGGGTGTGTGATGCTGGAATCAAGGATGTGATGCTGGAATTAATGGTGGCATGCTAGGATTAAGGTTGCCCAACCCTAGGTGTGAGTGCAACCCATCCTAAGGGCAAATAACTTGGATATAAGGGACAGAAAGAGAGCTGCTGTTGTTGCTAGCTGCTGGGCTGCTTTTGGTGCTCTCTGCCTACAACAAAATGTTTCTCCTCTGTGATGCCCCTCTGCCATGCCACCTTGTCTTTGAGCCAGTTGATTATGGACTGAAACCTCTACGAACAGCAAGCCAAAATAAACCTTTCCTCCTTTAACTTTGGGTGTCGAGTATTTTGTCTCAACAATGAGAAAAGTAACTAAAACAATTACTAAAGATGATAAATGAAAAATGTTTTTTAAAAAAGAACAGAAAAGAATCAATGAGTACATCCACTGATATATTAGGTGGTAATTCAAGCATGATGCAATAACTTAACAGTTTCCCTAAGGCAAAGATGATTATTCACTGGCAGCTTTCTGTTGCCTTTAAATGCATATAGTCATTATCAGTTTTAAAATAAAAATTCCTGGTATGAGTTTTGCTTAAGTAGTTCTAGTAATTAATAATCAACAGTAAAACTTCATGTTCAAAAGATAATATAAAACCTAGCACTCTATAAAAAATGGAATGAAATTTCTCTGGCATAAAATACCTTTGGAAATGTGTGACATTCTAGCAAAATAAAATCAAAATAGTAGCAAAAAACCCATTGAATACAATAAGAGAGAAGATGCTATATCTTCAGCAGTTATTAAATGCTGAAGTTTACATCTTCAATACTTGGCCATATTAAAACATTTTGAAGTATGCAATCAATGAAACTGAAAGGCAAAAATATACACAGTGAAAAAATTTAAGCTTTTCACTAGAAAAATGACAGGACTATTCTCTTAGATAAGAAATGAAGCAAGAACTGTTTGCTCTTTGTTCTCTTCACTCCTTCTTAGAAATAGTCCTGTTGTAAGATCTGAAATTATATAACATCTGAAAGGAATGATCTTTCAACGCTATATTACTATATATGTGTGTTACATAAATAACCATATACAGAATATGTACAAACCATATTGGAAACTACTGAATTTATGAAATTATCAATATATTGATTCTTAAAACTTTCTCTGCAACAGCTTCAAAGACGAAAGTTCCTCGAATAATCCTATGCGTCTGTCTAGTTTTTTAGTTTCCATATTGTATTCTCTTCATCTATCTACTCTTTAATTATTAGTGATCCTAAATTCCCATACTGTAGTCCTTTTACTTTATATTCTTGCCCTGTAAAATCCATTACACAGATCTAATCATTAATCCATGCGCTCATTTTTTGATCCTTTATCTCTAGCCAAGGCCTTTCCCCTGAGTTATAGATTCACATTTCCAATTTCTTAGCTCTTTCACAGGACTTTCAAATAAAGATACTCTAATGTGAACTAATTCCAAGTTACCTGAATAGTGTTTTGTCTGTTACCTATATTGGTGAAAGACACTGTAACTCAAAATGGATCTCAAAAGAAACCTTCATTTTGACTCATCTCTATGAGCTTACCACCCCTTGTGAATTCTGCTTCCATTTCTACTACCTTATTTAAAGACCTCAATAATTACTGCTTACATCATCCACTTATCAATTCACTTATTCTATAGTTATAAAACACACTGTGGTAGACAAAGTTAATCCCAAAATGATCAAAGCACAATCACTGTCTTGAGTGGAACAAATGAATAGCTAGAACAAAGTATTAAGGTGAATAACAAAGCTATGAATTTATAGTGGTATTATGGGTTTTTGTTTTGTTTTCTATTTTTCCTCTCTTCAACTTCTTCTAAATACTCATCACTGGGATCATTTTTTAGATAGTAGAATATTATTGCTTAGCCTTAAATTTTTCTCAATTCCTCTAGAATAAAGCTTAAGTAATAAGAATGGCATTCAGAGCCTTCCAAAACCTGACTCCCATTAGCAATAGTCCCCAGGTTCCACAATGTTCCTGTCACACCAAAGTATATTCACCAACCCTGCATAAAGTCAGGAAATTGCAAGCCTGAGCATGTTTGCTAAATGCTCTTTATATCCCACTCTTTCTCTGCCTGAAGTCATTTGGCTTGACTAAAATATCATCTCCTCTGGGATGCTTGCCTGAATACTTCCAAGCAGAATTAATTACTCCCTCCTCTGGGCCTACTCAGTATTTTTATTCCTATCATGGATGAAGCACTTAATGTACTGCATTATCATTAGTTTAGATATCCACTTCCCAGATTAAGTGTGACCTCCTTCAAGCCATTAACCATATCTTGACCATGTCTGCACCACTAGAAGCTAGCAGTCATTCACTGATATACATTACAATCAAAAATGGCTGTTCTGTGATTAACTTACATAATATATTTCCTTTTCTAGTAGAAAGCAACAGTTGGCACATGTGTTTCTCCAGTAAAATCCATTACTGGTGGCAGATAATAACTAAGACAGAATTTCCTATGGCAAAGTACTACAGTGTCAAATCACTGTACATGACAAGCAGAGCTTCAGGGAGTGCTCCTAGAGCCTGAAGCAACTGTGCAGACAGCTTTCACTCCAAGCCCTCCAGTGCTGAGCTGAAAAATCATAAGCTACACATATACATACAGAAGCACATGGACATTCATTATTGATGCCCATTAATAACAAAATATTTGGTGCAACTGTACTGAGTTTTTTTCTTGGACTTCTCCCCTTTTAAATATTTTCTTTTGTGAATGGGGAAAGGAGAATAATGTGAAGTGACTACAATTATCAACAAAATATAGTTCTTGAAATACCTAGGAATCAAGGTAATGAAAGAAATCAAAGACCTCTTCTCTGAAAACTATGGCACTCTGAAAAGAGAGATTGAAGATGATATCAGAAAATGGACAGACATCCCCTGCTCCTGGGTAGGAAGGATCAATATAGTGAAAATGGTCATACTTCCAAAACTGCTATAGAGATTTAATGCAATTCCAATTGAGATCCCAGCAGCATACTTCATAGACCTCGAGAAAACAATCCAAAAATTCATTTGGAGCAAGAAGAGACCCAGAATAGCAAAAGCAATTCTAGGTAACAGAGACATGGCAGGGGGTATCACAATCCCCAACCTCCCACTATGCTACAAAGCTACTGTGATAAAAACTGCATGGTACTGGCAAAGAAACAGACTTGAGGACCAGTGGAACAGATTAGAAGATGCAGAAACAAGGCCAGACACACTCAGCCATCTCATCTTTGACAAAGGAGCCAAACACCCTCACCAGAGGAAAGATAGCCTCTTTAATAAATGGTGCTGGAAAAATTGGGCTTCAACTTGCCAAAGATTAAAACTAGACCTATATCTCTCACCATGCACTAAACTAAAATCAAAATGGATTAAAGATCTAAATATTAAAATAGAAACTCTGAACTGGCTGGAACAGAGGTTAGGTAGAACCCTTGAAGACATCGGTGTAGGAAAAGATTTTATGAACAAAACCTCAGTTGCCCGTGAACTAGCATAAACAATCAACAAATGGGATCTCTTCTTATTAAAAAGCTTCTGCACAGCAAGAGAAACCACCAGCAGTGTGAAGAGACAATCCACAATGTGGGAAAAAATCTTCACCTGCTCTTCCTCAGACAAAGGTCTACTATCTAGAATCTATAAAGCACTTAAAAAGATCAGACCTCCCAAATTTAAAGACCCAATCCAAAAATAGGCATCTGAAATGAACAGACATTTCTCACACAAAGAAGTAGAAATAGCAAATAAATACATGAAAAAATGCTCAACATCACTGGTCATTTGAGAGACACAAACGAAAACAACACTGAGATTCCACTTCACTCCAGAAAGAATGGCTGCTATCATGAAATCAACCAATAACCAATGCTGGTAGGGCTGTGGGGAAAGAGGAACCCTGCTCCACTGCTGGTGGGAGTGTAGACTGGTGCAACCACTGTGGAAATCAGTATGGAGATACCTCAAAGTACTAGGACTGGAAGTCCCATTTGACCCTGCTATTCCACTGCTGGGGATCTTCCCCAAAGAATTAAAAGAATCATACCACAGTGATACATGTGCGCCCATATTCATAGCAGCACAGTTTGTAATAGCTAAAACTTGGAAACAGCCCAAATGCCCATCAACTGGAGACTGGATCAAGAAAATGTGGTTTTTTACTAAAATGGAGTACTACTCAGCCATCAAAAATGAGAAATTAGAGACATTTATAGCTAAGTGGATGCACATTGAGGGAATACTCTTAAGTGAAATAAATAGGACACACATGTAAATACCGAATAGTTTCTCTGGTGTGAGAAACTGAAAGTGTAAATAAGGACTAAATGTATAATAGGTAATGTCAAATAGGAAGAAAAAGGGCAAAGGGGAAAGAAGTGGGAGGGCTAGGGGAAAGGATAGAAGGGAATGGGATTAATATGAGAAAATGGAAAAATAGGAACAAAAATCTTTGTAAATAGGGAGGACTGGAGGGGTTGAAGGGAGGGCTGGGCAAGGGTGAAAAATAAGAACCAAGAGAGACTATGTAAAGGTGCAAATTTCCAATGATGAATGTCATTATGTTGTATACCTAAAATGTACCAATGATTAGAATGAATAATCGATAATGTAAAATAGGAAGAAAAGGTCCAAAGGGGTAGGGGTAGTGGGAGGGGCAGGGGAAAGGAAAGAAGGGAAAGGAAAAAATGATGAGAAATGGAAAAAATGTAAATAACATCTTTGTAAATAGGGAAGGGTGGAAGGTGTGAAGGGAGGGCTAGGAATGGGGAAAAAAGAAGAACCAAGATGCATTATGTAAAGGTACAATTCCCAATGAGAAATGTAATTGTGTTGTATACCTACAATGTACCAATAAAAGAATTTAATACAAAAAAATATATATATATAGTTCTACCCATGAAATCATCTCCCAAATTACTCTGATTCTTAAATGGGTGCCTATAATAATGCCGTTCTCTATTCTAAAAATGAGTATTGGTATAAAAATAAGTTGAATTTTAAAAGGCCAGGTTTCATAATTTCTATATTCAAGTATCAATAGTTCATATTTAGGAAACTAAAATAAGAATAAAGTAATTTTGAGATGTCACATGTCCATATATAAATGGCTTACCTGAAGGTATGGTAGAATATATACCTGACATAAACTCACAGTGAAAAGAACGCCACTGGATTAATATTTTAAAAATAATTTAAAATATATAGATAATCTAGCAAGAAAATATAAACTACCTAGAGGCCAAAAACTAAGGGAAAGATGAACTCAAAGGAATTAATATCAGTACTGCCAAATTTGACCTTCAGTAAATTTGCTAACCCAGATCAACTTGAGTTTCAATTTCCAAGGCCTCAAGAATGGAGGAACAGGGCCAAGGATTTAGCTCAGTGGCACAGTACTTGCCTTGCAAGCACAAGGTCCTGAGTTTGATGCCTAGTACTGGAAAAAAATTTTTTTAATTAAATTTAAAAATTAATAAATAAATAAGAATCGAGGAATAGGAGCCAAGCCAAGGGCCTGATTAAGTGGAAAGACTAATAGGAAATAGCCCCATAAATGTCACAGGACTACATTTCAGCTTAATAGCAAATTAGAAATGAACTTGCTCATCTCTGTGTGAGCCCGAAAAGAAAATTGCCCATATCTAACTTTGGTGCTGAATAGAGAAGATAAAAATTTTCTCCCTGAATTCCTAGTCAAAAGCTATCCTTCACACAGACTTAAAGCACAGCTCCACAAGAGTCTTAAAAAAGCTAAAATTTCAGCATGATCCTAGTAACACAGGAATCTGCTCTAAAGATTATTAAATCCCACACTATATGCTACAATATTCTCATAGTTAAATGTACAGATAAATAGCATGCCTAATATATTTAAAGAAATGAAAAAGATTGAAAACATAACAAAGAACAATATATTGTAAAAAGGACTAAGCAGATCTGAAGAACCAGATGTAATTTCTTAAATTAAAATTTAATTTCTGAGTTTATGAACTCAGAAGGTGGGACTTTCAAGATATTTGAGAAATGAATGATATAGCTGAAAGAATCATCCAGAATGTATCACTGTGAGATCTAAAATATGAGAAAGTTTATAAGAAATGAAGCATAGAAATGACAAGGTGTAATTTCTATATAATCCAAATTCTAGGTCAGAAAAGGGAGAAGGAAGCAGGCAGAGGATATATTTGAAGAGATTATGGCTCATAAATTTCCAGTATTCAGAGAGACACAACACACAGATTCAGGAAGAACAAAGAATTCTAAGAAAGGTAAATAAAAATAAAGCTACACTGGAATCTATTTACAACTAAACCCTTTAACACCATAGAGAAAGAGATGATCTTAAATACAGAAAAGACACTCCTTTAAAAGGAGAACTACAGAGTGATAATTAACAACAATGAACACTATTAACATTACTGTTAGCATTTCATTAACAACAAAAGCCAGATACTAGAAAATGGTACTTTGAATGTATTGAGAGAAAATAATATCTTAAAATTTTATGTCCAGAGAAAATATTTTTCAAAAAGAGATTAAAATAAAGGCATTTTCAGAGAGGCCAAACCTAGATATATGCCACCAAGTCACCCTCAAAAAACTGAAAGAGAAAATGATCCAGAAGGAAGGTCTACAATATGGGCAAATCTAAACAAATGTTTACTAAATAAAACAACTGCAACAATATTGGTTTTGTTGATAATATATCTATTTTTAACCCAACAGTTTCACATTCAGGATTATACTTTGAAATAATTTTTGCACAACGTTAGACTGGCATTCCCAAGCTTACTGAATATTTCCTCTTGGATGGTGATAAACAGCAAATCAATCTCATGGCTCCCAAAATCAATTCACCATCTTTCTCTGAATCTTTTCTTTTTTTTGTTTGTTTTTTCTTCTCCCCAGTTAAAAGTATCACCAATTTTCCAGTCACATAGTCTTTAATTTTCCCTATGCCCCAGGGAGGTACAAGGTCTGTAGGTCTAGAGAATCTAACTCATCATTTGTAATTTTGCTCTTTTGATATTCATTTACAAATGCATCATTCTTATTCTGGCCCTGTCTTCTTATACTGGTCCTATAAACTTCCTCTAATAAACTGTGTTCGCACCTGTCTTCTAAGATTCCTCAATATTTCTACATTTCTTATCAATTACAGCCTATACTTTCTTAGACTAGCATCTAAACGTCCTCATAATCCCGCTCAAGCATACCTTTATAAAACCACTTTCTGCCATTTCAACTACTGTTAGCCCCCTCTCCATCTTCAATATGAACTTTGCAGTCTAAGCCACATGTCATGCATATGGTATTACCTGGGAAAATAACATAATAAGCTTCAGGCTTTTCAACATATTTTTTATTATGCTGAAAACTCCCCTCTTTCCTCTTTTTTCTGCCTCTCTTCTATCTCTTCACTTCCTCTTCTCTTCCTCTCTCTCTCTCTCTCTCTCTCCCTCCCAACCTCCCCCTCCTCTTTCTTCTATCCCCTTCCTTCCCTCACATTCCATACATACCTTATTAAATGTCTGAATCTCACCTAGCTTTAAAGGCCCAGCTAAATTACTTTCACTTTAGGCCAGGGATTTAGCTCAGTGGTTTTGCCTCCTGCTGCGCAAGTGCAAGGACCTGAGTTCGATCTCCCGTAAAAAAAAAAAAAAAAATTACTTTCACTTCAATAATGGCTTCATTATCTCCCCTTGCTTCTTTACCTTCAGCCCTTCCCATTTCATCTCTATCTCACTTATAGGACTTTTATATTTTGGTGTACTCTTATTAGTTTTGTATATATCTTATTCTTGAACATTAATTCCCTAGATGTAAGGGTCCAAATCTAACTAACATCATCATAGGCCTTACAATACTTAGCAAACTGCCTTTCGGGGTGAGGATTTAGCTCCATGGTTCTGCTGCCTCCTACACAAGCGCAAGGTACCGAGTTCAATGCCCAGTACCAAAAAAACAAAACAAAACAAAAAAACTGCCTTTCATGTAATACATGATCAATAACAAATAAATTCCATATTACAAGCACTTACATTTATAGCCATTATATTGAAGGCCTATAAAACAAATCAGGAACAATAAAAATCTTTGTCTGCATTTATTTATTTATTTATTTATTTATTTATTTATTTATTGGTACCAGGGATCAAACTCAGGACCTTGTGTTTGCAAAGCAGGCACAGCACCACTGAGCTAAATCCCCGGCCCATGTCTGCATTTATTTTTAACCAAAGCAGCAAAAGAAAGAATTTTTTTAACAATCAAATTGGCCAAGGGCTTCACAGCCTGTCTCATCTCAGAGTAAATGGAGAAAGTGGCACTTCTTTGTCCTGGATATGTGATTCTGACATAGGCACATACCATGTAAATGTGTTTGCATGTAGTTTTCATTTTCCTTCTTCAACTGATTTACTGAAATCTCCCATTACCCTTAAAAATGTATTCAGCTATTTAACAGGAAAGGTTGCCAATTCAAAGGTTATGATGAATATATCCTCTAAGACATTGGATGTCTTGAGGTAAGGAAACAAAGAAAAGAAAAAAAAAAGAAAAGAACAAAGTGAGACATTAATACCACCAAGACACCAAACAAACAGATATTCCTAGAAACACTAATAGATACCAGAATAAATACCAATGTGCATCCCTACATATATTTAAGAATACTTTAAAATACAAATTTTGGAAGCACCTGTTAAATCCCTCAAACCAACTATGCCAGAAGCTTTGGGATCTAGTCACATATTCTCAGTATCACCTAGAAAAACTGCAAATTGTCCAGCCTTGTTCATAAAAGAAAAAAATATGCCTCTGCTGAATTTGTACACTCCTTGTACCATAAAAGTTAACAGCCTTGGCAGTGGAGATGGAATAATTAATAATTAAAATCTTAATGACTTAAATATTCTAATCTATTTATATCATAGATGGCAAGAAAGGGAAGATATGATTTGCTATAGAAATTTAAGATATCTTTACATCAACAATAAAATTTTGAATAAAAGTTAATTTACAATCATATTGATTTAGGTAGTAAGAGTAAAAGCTAAATAAAATATAGTATCTTAACAATTTATAGAAATTGATACTATGTATGCTTCTATGTGTGTGTGTGTGGTGCTAGGAACTGAACTCAGAGCTTTGTCTGTTCTACACAAGAAATTTATCACAGAGCTACACTCTCAGACTTAAATCTACACATTTACCAAAATAATCTTCTAAACCTGACACCTATGTTACCTCCTTCACTCAGATGATTATAAATGCAAAACAATAGTCTAAATTATATATTTTAAATTTAACAAGTAATTTAACTAAAAGCAATGACTGAACATTCAGTGCGACAATGTATAAAATAAAATAGAAATAAATGCCAAGTTTTCTAAAGATGAGACAAATCAAAGAAAACAGGAATAAAAAATCATAAATCAGATGGACATATTAAATAGGATCCTCAGGCAACGATCTAGTTTAATGTAACAATCAAAGAGAATAACAAAGTTTTTCTTTTCCCTTAAGCAAAGCGAACATCTTTGTATAGTTTCACAAAACTGACACATTTGAATAAAGTCCAAAGATGACTTCCAATTTCAGTGTTGTAATAATAGTATTTCCTTTCTACAGGAGGAACAAAAACAAAAAAACACAGTTCAATTATTTGTAAGGCTGCTGATGTCTGACATAGATGGTTCAATCTAAATGGAATTCTTTTAATATACTCTCCTAATTATGCTACTACTATTTAATGAACCAAGTGAGAATACATGATCATTCATAAAAGTGAGAGGCAATAAAAAGAAAAGATGAATCAAAAAAGAGGCAATAAAAGGAAAAGATGAATAAAAAACAAGCACTTGTTTAAAGAATATTCAGTCAGAAACATGTTTTGGAAAGCAAGCATTTGATCATCACTGTGATGATGATGGGGGAAAAGGTACACCATTAATTCCAAGTTATGTTTTATAGAAAACTTTAATGATTAAAATATATGAGATTACTGAATAATATATTTTGAAAGAAAGGAGACTAAAAGATGTTCTGTTTTCACTATCAGATATGGCACTGATAATAAATAGAAGGAAATATCAAATGTCTTCATGCTACAAACCTCAAGTTCTGACCTTATATCTTAACAATCTAATGAATAATATATCAGACAAGGTGGCCTGATGAAGCCTGCTGGGGGAGGTAACAGACTGTACCACTAGCTTCATTGGAAATAATAGTAATTTAAGTAACTTTAAAAGAAATAGAGCTCCTTGCACAGTATTCTGCATTCAGTAAGTGCTCAATTACTATCTCAAGTGTAATTGAAAGTATGTGAACTAAATCTTTTGCAGCATATACTTGTTTTAACATTGGTTGTCAAATACTGCAAGAGTAAAGGAAAACAATTTAGATGCGTAGGAAAATAATAAGCAATTTTACAAAATAAAGTAGAACACTGAATCTAGGCACTCTGAGTGAATTATGCAATTCATTAAACATGTATAGAGGAATTTGTTTCATCAAATGTTATTTCCCAATTTATATATCTGAAATTACCAGATATAAACTCTATAAAACTGAGAAACGTAAAGTTGAAAATAGAAACAAATACTAGAAGAGTTTTGTCCATCTCTAGTATTTAATAGTGAATTAATAAATCTAGTTTAATTTCTTGAGATGGAAACAGATTCGGCTTTCTCAATAAGTGTTTGATATTATAATTTATTATTTTATTAAATGAATCACTGAAGAAGTTCAAATAGAGTATTAACATATGGCCATTAGATAAATCAGCATATTTGCTTATCTTAGAGCAGGTATTTGCTACTTCTTCATGTTACACATTATTATTTTTTTAAAGTTAATTTTTTTTGTGTTGTACTGGGGATCAAATCCACAGGGACTCTGTAACTGACCTATGTCCCCAGTCTTTTTACAATCATTTATTTAGAGACAGAGTCCACTAAGTTACCTAAATGAGACTTCAATTTCTGATCCTCCTGCCTCAGCCTCCTAGAGTGCTGGGATTACAAGTATGTGCCACTGTGCCTTGCTAAAAGTTAAATGTTACTATATATGGGTTTGAAATTATCACACTGGGATCACACCAATGAGACATATGCAATAGTAAAATTCCATGATTTAGCTGAAATATCACACCATAATTATATTTTTAATGTTTTGTATTCTGTTAATTTGAAAGTAACTTGTCTATTCTTGCATTCCAATAGCAACAAACACATAGCTAATATGCAGACAGTGGTGTCTCATACAGCCTCCCCACAAAAAGGAGCAAAGCTCCTCAGAGAAATCATTGATTTCAATGCTATAAAAGAGTAGCTATGAGATGAAACTAAAATGTCTTCTTATGTCATAAAATGGGATTAGGTCACAATGATAGATTGAGAGTGGCCCTCACTAGAAAAATCAGGGGAAAATGATCATCAAAATAATCTGATACAAAAATTAACTATAAACCATTGAAAAACAAGAATCTATACTCCAATGCTTATAAGAAATCAATAAGCAGATAGTGAGCTAGATAGACAGATGGACAGACAGAGAAAGAGACTAGAAAGGAGAGATCCTGCTCAGTAGCATGCCAAGTGCCAACTGTTATGTTTGGGCAACTCATCATTTCATAACTATTATGAAAAAATATAACCTAGGCCAGTGATGGTGAATATTTTATAGATGAGTTCCCAAACTGCAACCCAAAACTCACTTATTTATCAGAGTGCCAACACTGCAATTAAACTTGAATACTAAGATTTTAGTTTAGAAAAAACAACTTACATATTAACATCTTTTTTCTTAAAAGAAAAACAGATAACACATGCTAGAAGTTCACCACCACTGACCTTGGAGGATATTCTGATGAGGATAAAGACATTTGCATGGCCTAAAAGTGTTTCTCCATATATTTCTTATTAATTAGAAGGGAAAATGGTAATATTACACTAGCGAAATTATCTAACAACTTGACCAAATGATAAAAATTGGCTTCATCAATGAGGCCAGACAGATATTGTGTACCTCTGGATGTGAATCCCCATACAGCATGGCCTATATGCAATTCTTGTCAAGAATGCCTGGCTTCAGTCTGTTCATTAGGAAATATTACCCATTTCCAAAATTTATATTCTTTTAAAAAGTCATTTTTAAAAAGTCAGTATCATGAGACACAAAGCATAGCTGTAGAAATCTTTCAAATTAAAGGAAGCTAAATAACCATGATATATCATGTAAAGGCACAAATTCCCAATGCTGAATGTCATCATATTGTATACCTAAAATGTACCAATGAACTTAATTAAAAAAAAAAGAGGCGGAGATGGAGGTGGAAAGGAAGGGAAGCAGGAAAAAAGAGGAGGTACTGTAGATGGAATGAGAAAGGAGGACATTAACACTAGGTGAATCAGGGTAAAAATATATATACTAGTGTTCTTTGTAGTATTCTTAATCTTGCATTATGTTTGAAATAACTTCCAAAATAAAAAGGTAACATAAATAGTTCTTTTAGTGTTTATTAGAATACTATATTATATTATTTTACTCAGATTGCTTTAAAGGAAATTATTTGAATTCTTATTTAAATAATTTAACTAAAGAAAAATTACAAGCATTAAATTACACCATCACTAGCTTTGAATCTTAGATCAAGAGGGTACAATTACACATGGCATATATCATTTTGGTCTGCCTACATTAAAAATTAAGACACAATTTTCAGAGAAATGTCACAAATTTATTTTTCTTATAAACATAGAACAGAGCTAGCAGGTTCCTTAAAATACCAAGCACAATCCCCTTATTCCACAGTTCATAAAACTGAGGTCACAGAGTCAGAGGGAAGCAAGACTAAAATCTTATCCTCTTCAGCCTTGTGACTTGCCAAAGAATAGACTTGGCTAGCACTCTGATACGTTTCAAAGAAATCCTTTATATACTATTCCTATGAAAAAGAGCATTACAACTGTTATATAATTAAAATGCTTATTTTAAAATAGTTTATAATTATATATTTTTGTTTGCAACAATTTCTTTTACATGATACTGTGTAAATACAGCAGATTAAACTTGAAATCTTTACTATAATCATGGATAACCATCATTAATGTCTTTCCACTTAAACTTTCCTCATTAAATGCACCATCTGAACTAGATAAATATAAAGGAGCCCATTTTCATTGGGCTACTTCTAACAATGCATGAAGTGATTTTCATTCAGCTACTGGTTTATAAGGTAACTGTTTTGTCAATATTCAATTTTTGATAGTATCCTTGTGAGAAAAACAGGCATGAGCTAGCATAACTCAGCTATACCAGCTTTTGTTTTATCTTCAGATATCTTAGTTGCTCCCCTTCATTTACTAAAGATTTTAGCAATTGAACCAGTCTTTTTGTCTACTCTAACTTGATTTGTTGTTTTTAGTGACTTCATCATCCACATCAAAAACCTATCAAGCCTCTGAATTTCTTGACTTATTCATTTCTCTTTTCCTAAAGGTAGCCTCTGGTATTTAATCCCATGGACATAACCTTATCACCAAAAATAACAAACCTTCTCAAATTCTAATCCTATCACAACATCTGACAATCTTTCTCCAGGAGTTTCAGCTTAATTGATCAAGTAGCCCTGCTAAATCAATCTCACAAATCCCCCATGCTGTGGATGAAATCAAAGGCCTTCCTCATGCTAGGCAAGTGTTTTACAACTGAGCTACATTCCACAACCACTGAATCAATGCTTATGTCCCAATGAGGCCGTAGTCCTTTGACTCATCTTTCATCACCACCCTTCAGTGTTCACCTCTACATCTACCTATAAAATGTGAGCAAAAAGAAACCTTTCCTCCTTTAATTTCTGTGTGTTAGGCATCAAGTCTCAGTAATGAGAAGTTGACTAAGAGAAATAGCCATACTTAATATTCTTTTCCCTAATGCTTCAACATCCTTTTCCAAGGGCCAGGGATTTAGCTCAGTGGTGCTGCCACCTGCCTCGCCAAGGCAAGGTCCTGAGTTTGATCCCTAGTACCAAAAAAAAAAAAAAGTTTAATTTTGGCCGGGGATTTAGCTCAGTGGTTCCGCCGCCTGCCTTGCAAGTGCAAGGTCCCAAGTTGGATCCCCGGTAGCCAAAAAATAAAAACATCCTTTTCCAGTTCTGTATTTGTATAGCATTCAGGGAAATTAACATAGCTTGGAATAGCAATATGGATTTAAAGTAACAGTCATCAATTTCAAACATACACCTAATATTGCCCAACAACATTAGCAATACTATTGTAGATGGGTAAGTTAATTAGATATCTTGTAGGCAGTTAGACAGGGCCTCCCTTAAGGCTCCAGCCCTCCAGGAGCCAACATGGAGAACAACTGAGGCACATTCACTGGTTAGCATTATAAAAAGAGGAGGCACTACTTCCCCTGGGAATAGATAGCAGTGATTGATATTTTAAATGGAAAATTCTTTGTATGTGATTTGTTTTCCCATTTGACCCCTATTTAATCAAAATTACCTAGGTGACTATATTTGTAATCTTATTGGTTGGTCATGGTTTTGGCCCACCTCATCCCCACCTTGTAAATATCCATGGGATCTAATAGTTTTGTCCCACTTTGTACCCGCTTCACCACATGGCTTTGTTGTATAAAACATTTTTGAAAAGTGGGGTGGGGGGGCAACCCACTTTCCGGTCCCCCTTCTGTCTCTTTTAGACAGAAGCTTTCTTTCTCTCAATAAATTTTTCCTACTCTTAACCTCCATTGTTCCTAGAATTCATTCTTCAGTTTTAGAGGAAACAAACTCATGTTTCAAGTATCTAGTAGGTTTGGGAGTTACATCTCTTCCCCCTATATCAATACCACACTGACAATTACTTCACATTTTTGGAAATGATCCATTCTTCATCAACATAACCAACGCTATGACAGTTGCTAACTCAACTCTGTTGCTAACTCTTGATAATATAGAAACCATCAAATGGAAACAAACTTTTCATGTCAGTAGCAAATAATCTACATTTATACGATTTTCTTTTCCATACAAAGGAGAAAAGGGTCCTCCCAGCAAAGCTAAGTTCTTCCACATGTAGATCTAGAATCCCTCTCTTTTCGTTTTGGTTTTTTACTTCTCTCCTACATCTTTAACCTTTCCTTCCCAAATAGATTATTCTACCTTAACAACAACAAAAAAAAATTCCTTAATAACATATTTTGTGCAGATACCACCTTCTTTGTGCTCCAGAGCCAAGCTTTTCAAGAGTTGTCTAACTGCACTGCTTACACTTCTTTCATCTCTTATTTCACTCTTCAACTCACAGCAACATAGCATCTACTTCAAATCCTCTTTTAAACTTCCTACAGGCATCAATGACCTCGATTTGTCAACTCAGTGGATATTTTGTGATCGTCCCACCTAATCTCTCAGTATTTGATTCATTTGATCATATTCTCTTTCTTGGAACGTTTTTTTGTCTTATTTCTATGAAACCACACTGTCCTACTTTTGCTGCCTATACTTTCCTTAATTTGCTTTCCTGGATCATTCTCCTTTCTTTAACCATTAATTGATAGAAAGTCTTAGGTCTTCTATACTATACTTCCTTCTCTTCTCTATGTATAATCTTTCACAAAGTAATTTCATACAGCTATATTAATGTCATATACATATACATATATATTTATACATATATATATATCAATGATTTTAAACTGATATCACTAGCTAAAACTAATTACTAGAATTCCAGACTCAAAATCTTGCCACTCATCTAACATCTCCAGGATGATTTCTAAAAGATATTTCAAATGTAATATAGCTCAAGCAGAACTACTTACTCCTGTTGCCACTCTCAACCCTGCCACTACCTAAGTCTCTTCCTTTTCAATAAGTTGTAGTCTCGGTGGAGTGACTGGGATGGAATTTAACTGGACTGGACTAAAGAGAGTATAGATGTGAATATAAACACAGAAAGTAATAGGTAGAGAAATTTTTCAAAGGATTTTACTATTTGGGAAGCAAAAAGATGGGGACAAGATAGAGAAGATTAAGGAAAGTGCTGTTCATCAGCAAGAGGAGGTACTGGAGTATGCTAGTATGCTGCTTAAAATGATCCAATGAGAAGAAAAAATATATATGGTACAAGGAAAGGAGTCAAATCACTGAGAGATGGGAACCAGTGCACAAGTAGACAGGTTGCTCTTGCTGAGAGGTACAAGGACTCTTTCTGTTCACAATAATAAGAAATAGTATGGAGAAAGATGCAGGACAATTTGTTGAATTTAGCAATGGAAGATGAAGGGGCTCTTTACCAAGTACCTCTAGATTTGTCAGTGAATTATGAGGCAGGTCATTGGAGGCATGTGCATGTTTGTGTGTCTCCATGCATTTGTATGGTATATATGCTTCAGGGACTGCGGGAAGAGACATGAGCAAAGTTGAAAAGAAAAGGTAGAAAGTAGCAGAGTTAAGGAGTAAGGCTGAAAAGATACCAGGAAATTTAAAATACAGCATGGAGTACCTATGTAGTCATGTATAGAGTTTAACTGACCCATCCCCAAATTCACATATATACCAGTTTAGTAGATTTTTCTTTTACTGTAAAATCACAATTTCTTAATATGCAAGCAAAGTATTTTGGCATAAAACAACATCAGATATTTTCTTTGTTATTTGGTCAAATAGAAAACTATTATAATGGCTTACAAATGAAATAACATTATAGACAAACTAGTTATTCCATTTTCTTTATACAAATCTATTTCTGTTTAGCGATGTCAAAAATTAATTTGATGATATAGAAGCATGCAATTAATGTTGCATTGTAGTAAAATCTATGCCTCATTCAAACGTGTTTCTATTATTTTGTGGTTTACTATTAAATGATCAGAAAGCATGATGTCTTAATGTCAAGAGTATTTATTTAAAATTATACCAAGTAAGCAAGTTATATTTACAGTACTAGCAGCACTAGCTGACACTGTTTGTCTTCCTGTTAGCGATTTAATTTAGAGCTTTCTAAATGCAAATTAAGAAAGTCTCTGCTCCCTAGATAGTAAATAGATTTTTTTCTTTTTTTAATATCTCAATTGTATTAGTGGTGTTATTTTAATGGTACTATATTTACATACACCCTTCATGCACAGCCCTCAAATTACTTTGTAAATATTAAAAGCATGCCTACAATTTTCTCCTATTGAAGCTCTGCAATGTACCATTAAAATTATCCACAGCAAAAGGCAAAATACTACTATTTTTGTATAAGAAATAAACTGATACTCTGGCTTTCTGATTTCTCCAATGGACAAAAGTGAACAATATCACAATCTATATCCTCTCACCACCAGAATGTAAATACAAAGGAAATCTATGAAACTTAAAACATCCCAAGCTATAAAAACTCCTCTGCATTGGCCTTTCAATTTTCAGCTCCATTTTATTACAAAGCAACTAAAACACTGGAGGGGCTAAACAGCAGAAAACAGTTTTCAAGGTCACCGAATCCTCTTTCTGTCAAGCAAAGATTGCAAGAGTTGGAGGGATAAAGTCTTTTTTTTTTCAAAATAACTCATCACAGCTTCTCAAAAATTGAAATGCTAAAAGTGATGTACTTGTTTACATTTACAAAATGCCATTCACTCATTTGAAAACTATCAACAAAGGAAATAGTAACCTTGACAGTCATAAATCTGTCAACTTTTTAAAAAATAAAAAATAATGTCCACTTGGTTTTGTGAACTTTTCTTCTGGATAAAACAAAATAAATAACATTTTCATAGGCTTAAGTAAATTTGAACTCTCAGAACGGATGTCCACATATTTTAATTTGTAGTTATTACCAGATAAGTATTCTTTAAAAATCTATACTATAAGGTTGTTTAAAAATGAAAACATCCTTCTATACCTAACTTAGAAAATCTAGTTGAAAAGTGAGTTTCTTTTTTGAAATAAAGTTTTATTTTTAATGGATACATAGTAATTATATGTATATATATATATTTATTTATGGGATACAATGTGACATTTCAATGTATATATATAATGTATAATGACCAAATCCAGGTAATTGGCATATCTATGACTTCAAACATATATCACTTCAATGTTGGGGACATTCAAAATCCTCTTGATATATGTTAGATCTGGAATATTCCACCCAAAGGCTTACATGTTAAATGCCTGGTCCCCAGCATAGCACTATTGGGAGGTGGTGAAAACTTTAAGAGGTGGGCCTAGTGACAGGTCACTGGAGACTTGTTGTTGAAGTAGATTATAGGACCTCAGTGTCTTTTTGATTTTTCACTTCCTAGCCATGCGGTGAGCAGTTTTGTTCCCACTATAATGTCCTACCCGCAAGTCTAAAGCAATAGATCCAACTTATTATGGAGTGATATCTCTAATATGTGAGCAAAAATAAACCTTTTCTCTCTATAAGTTGATTACCTTAGGTAATTTATTAGTGACAAAAAGCTGACTAACACACCAATATCTCTCTACAAGCTATTTGAAAATAATTGTCAACCATATACATTCCACTGTATCATAGAATATTAGAAATAATTCCGTCTGTTCAAATGCAACTCTGTACCCACTTAACCATTCTTTTTCTATCCCTCCACCACACTCTTTGTAGGCAGTAATAACTACTATTCTATTCACTATTTCTTTGATAACCACTTTTTAGTTTTCAGGTATAAGTGAGAACACGAGAACCTGTCTTCCTGTGCCTAATTTGTTTAACATAATTTTCTCCAGTTCCATCCATGTTGCTCCAGATAACAGAATGACATTCTGTTCTATGACTGAATAATATTTCAATGTGTATATATACCACATTTTCTTTATCCATTCGTCAATGGACACCCACATTAATTTCACATCTTAGCTATTTGTGAATAGTACTGCAATAAACATAAGGATAGATGCCTCTTTGACATACTGATTCAAAAAAAGAATTTTTCATTTAAACAACTAGAGTGAGTTAACAACTTTTAGCACTATTATGCAATATAAACTTGCTTAAATTTTGCTTCAATGTCAATTTAAGTAATAAACACAACAAACAAGATGACAAGCAATAGCTTCCCCAATTTAGTGACAATAATTGTACCATTTCTTTGATTCTTATGAAACTATCAAAGTTGAATTGACTGCACAAAACAGAAATGAACAGAAATAGCATTTAAGGTTATCCCCTGGCCCCTCCAACACGGCCCCCTACAGATACACATACATGAAAAAAGTTCATATTATGATGGCAATACTCATCCAAGAACAAACATTCCTTATTTTAAAGTATAATAGCATTTTGATGAGACTTTACTTTGAATGATTGATTCTTGTATTTTCTGGAGCTTATTTTGTGACATTAGTGAGATTCTTTCAATAAAAATATGTCAGTTATCTGAGAAAATATTAGCTTCCTAATTCACACAGGGAGAGGATTGTAGTTCTACATTTAATAAAACTTTTTCCAAAGCACAGTCATTACCATGAAAAAGAAATTTTCTGTGTTCAAAAATTCATCTGAAAAACATTAAAAACATATTAATAGATCAGTAACTCTGATGCTCTATCACAATTGTCACTACTGTCACAACAAATTCTAAGTGGTGATTAATGGTAATATTTTTCATTATGTTATTCTATTTAAAATACTAATATGCATAGAAGGGCATTATTATTCTGACTCAAAAATAACTAACTGACATTCAGAGAAATTAAGGTGTTCCTGGCTGCTTATCAGCTAATATTTAAACTCATATATTCTGATGTCAAATCATGTACTCTCAATTAAACTCTCACCAAAACAATAACTAACCTTTGCAAGAGTAAAAGTCAGTAGATTACATAAGAATCTATCAACAAATTTTACTAATGCCAGTTGATCAATGTATAATCTTGCACCCAAGAAGAAAAGGAACAATAGAACCAAAAAAAGATGAAGTTTTTATTTATACTTTTTATTTCTGCTGGTATTTCTGTATTTTTGAATGGTTTATTTCAGTAACAAAATCAACCTATGTTTGACTCGCCAAAGAAATATGAATACTACAAATTTTACTGATTAACCAGAAGCTTTATTGTAGAAAGTTTATAAAGGAAAATTCATTAAGTAAAGTAAAAATTTCTCATTAACATAAATTTTCCCAGAATCAACAAATAATTAATTCAGAGGGAAAATACGTATTGCTTTTCAGAATGTCTTGGCTAACTTCTTTCCAATTTTTAGTTTTTATTAGTACATGTTTGTAGCACATAATGCTTATGTTCCTCATAGGGATTTGGTACATGTGCGTAACACATCTTTTTTTTTTTTTTTTTGGTACTGGGGATAGAACTCGGGACCTTGCACTTGCGAGGAAGGTGCCAGAACCACCGAGCTAAATCCCCCACCTAAGTATAACACATCTTAATTCTTTTTTCATCCTCTTCTCCTTCCTTCCCTTCCCCCTCCCTCCACATCTCTGCTAACTTCTACCATAATAGGGAAGATATGTAGAAATATCCATAACAGGGTAATGGCCACCCTACTTCTCTGAAAATAAGTTTCTGAAATAAAATTGGAACATGTTACCCCATATGAACTGACATAAACACTTGACAAGCAGAAATTCTCTATTCTATCAGCAAAGGTTTTTCCCTTATAAAGCCTCTCTCACATATTACCTCACTTTATCACTGCAGGACTATAGCTTGGCAACTTCCTGCAGCATCTGTCAATGTTTTGACACAAGAAGTTTGCAATAGCTAATAGAAATGTTTATTTATGAATTGAACGCATGAGCCAAGGAAGAAATGACCATACTGTCATGAAAGCTTAAGTCAAATGTCAGTATACAATAAGACAATATGCATTTGTCAAAACTCACAGAAGTATACAACACAAAGAGTGAATCTTGATATAAACTAGGGGCTTTAAAAAATAATAATTCATCAGTATTATTCATCAACACTAACAAATTTACCACAGTAATGCAAGATGTTAATAACATAGGAAATTCTGTTGGAGAGGACTGGGAGTGTAGTTTAGTGGTAGAGCATTTGCTTAGCATGTGTGAGGCCCAGGGTTCAAATACTAGCACTCTGCAAAAAAATATACTGCGAAAAAAATGAGCATATGAGAACTCTGAACTACCTGCTAACTTTTTTGGTAACTCTAAAACTGCTATTAAAAATAGTCTATTTTAAAAGAAGTACCATATATACAAACAAGGAAATGCCAGGCCTGGATGAAAAAGTAACCTTTTAAAATTATTGTTATTTTGAAAACAATAAAAACAAAAAGAAGGAAAGTTATTCAGACTTCCACAGAAATGTTAGTCATCAAAAGAAAGACTGGAGAGAAAAAACAATGAACACCATTATGTATTATTTATTATTTTGATTTCTAAAATGTAGCAGTGCAAAAGCACCTCCAGCAACATGTATAAAAATGTCAATCTACATATTAAAATGAAAACCCTTCAAAACAACCCAAATACAGACTAATAAAGCAGAGGTATACATAAAATTTAATGAAAACAGACGTCTCTAGTTACTGGAAAAGTTAAAACCACCTAAAGCAGGCTTCTCAGAGCCATGACATCTAATGATGTGAGCTACAATTCTGTCAGTTCAGAAAGAAATAATGACTGAAGATCCAACATATTTCTAGTCTGCAACACCTCAAGCCCAAAAAGCATGGCAAGCAAAAGTACCATGTAACACTCAAATCAACTGAGATATGTTTTGTTAAGTTATATAAACTGTGAAAAGCACATTCTTTTACCTTACTATGCTAGGAAACATGCAAATGTGTTTAATAAATGTTTTCAATAATAATGCCTTAGAATACTACTATAAACACCCCATTCTGAAAACATACAACACACACACACACACACACACACACACGGCTAGGTTATTTGCCTGGTCTCATCCTTCAAATATCATAAAAATATGAAAAATTATACAATAAGTCATTCAATAAAAAATCATGACAATGCCTAGTTTAATATATCAAGAAAGTACTAGGCTCACATATGTAAGGTAGAAATTAAACGTGAAAATTAGATCAGTAATCACAAGGTCGCTACAGCATAATATGGCCTTCAGGGAATCAACCAAGTTTACTGTTCTTCAGTAAACTCTAAATGCCTGAGAAAGCAAACAAGAGCAGTGTCTCTAAACTTGAATCATTTACACAATGAGAATTTTAGACAATGATTTGCAAGGTGACTTTCTGATTTCATATACTTCAGTTTTATGACATAGACATGACCTATTTTGTTTTAGGAAACTTGACTGTCTTCCATGTTTGCATGTATTGCACGACTGTCACAGGAGCTCCAAGGCAAAAGATATACAATGAGCCCGGAGATTTAGCTTAGTGGTTCCACTGCCTGCCTTGCAAGCACAAGGTCCTGAGTTCGATCCCGGTACTAAAAAAAAAAGATATACAATGATACAGAATTCATCCCAGAAAGCAGGAGAAAGTGGCTCAGCTCCAATCACAAATACAAAAGTTAGAAAAGGGTTGAAATCCTGTCAAAAGATTGTCACAGATGGAGACTTAGGAAGGGGAATATAAAAATACATAATAAATCTATCTCTATTTGTATGGAAGCCAAGGCTAACGAATAGCACTACTTATATAATTTATCTTGAGTCTATCTATATTACAATTATTTTACTATGTTCTTTTACCCTAAAGTAACTAATGTAAAACTTCTTAATCTAAAAGGGAACTTCTAGTTTAATTAGTTGTACCAGTTTTACATAAAAACAACTACAATCACAACAAAAACTGTACTTTATCTTAAAATATCTTAAAATAAAATTGAAAGTCAAATGAAAACTTTAGGAAAACTCCACTAATTGCAACAATGGTAATGAATGGTTAATATAAATGTATAACATGGACTTCTTATAAATAAAAAAATATATCCCTATAATATAAAAATGAGTAAAACTATATGAAAATAATAGACAAAAAATAATGGTCAACAGGTAATAGTATAATTTCAGTTAATTAGCAAACAAATATAAATAAAAACAATTTCCCCCATCAATTTGGCAAATACTTTTAAGCATGATATTCAGTGTTCATGAGTGTTCTACATGATTCCCAATCATATATGATTGATAGTAATATAAATTTGAACACATTTTCCAGAAACAATTTGGCAATACATGAGAAGCTTAAAATAACTCTTACAATTCCTGCAGTAATTTCAATTAGATATTTGAAAAAAGATTGATATTGTGAAATAGGAAGAAAAGGTCTAAAGGAGTCGGGGAAGTGGGAGGGGTAGGAGTAAGGAAAGAAATGAAAAGAAAAATATGAGAAAAGGAAAAAATGGAAACAAAGTCTTTGTAAATAGGAAAGGGTAGAGGGGTGAAGGGCAGGGGAATGGGGAAAAAATAAGAAACAAGATACATCATGTAAAGGTACAAGATCCCAATGATGAATGTAACTGTATTGTATACCTAAAACGTACCAATAAACTAAAAGAAAAAAAAGAGACTTATATAGAAGACTACTTTTGTTGATGTTGCTGTTTGGGAATCTGGGGATCAAACTCAGGGTTTTATGCATGGATTCCATAAGTATTCTACTATTAAGCAACACTCCCTGCCCCTACAAGACTATTCCATGTGATATAAGATGGTCAAATACTTAGAAACACTGTAAATAGTGAACAACAGGGTAATAAATAAGTCATGGTATAATCTTGCAATGGAATTTTACATAGCCATCAAAATAACATATTTACAGAATGTCTTAATGTGAGTTTCATAAAACAGGATACAGTACATACTACATATACTACAGTATATACCACATTATATGATAAAGTATACATGCTACATAGCAAAATACAGATAGAGAAACTATTAATGAAAGAACATATAATACAGACAAAGGACATATAGACCAGATAACAAGCAACTGCAAGAGCAAAAGACGTGAGGAGAGACAGCAGAGGACACATATGTATAGTTGCAATCTAACTAGTACAAAGTCCACTGTGTTTTCCTAACAATTATATTACAGTAAAGTACAAACAAGACAGAATAAGGTCATCTTATTAGCCAGGTAACTAGAAAAAATGGTTAAAGAGAAATTTTGTTCACCTCAATATTAATTATAATCTATCCCTCCATTAGGCATAAATTCAACTGAATTAATAACAGAGTGGAATTCCATATTTACTATTTAAAAGCTGTGTAACTTCAAGGAAAATACTTAGCTTTTTAAATACCTATTTCTTCAACTGCAAAATTGACACTAAAAAAATAGTATCTATACAGTACAAGGCATCTGCCAGCAAAAAAATGAGGAGAGGTAGGTAAACTCATCTAGCATGTTATAGAGCACAACTTAAATGTTCAACAAAGCAAATATTCACTGCTTTTTAAATGATTGTCATATACTTAATGCACCTCCCTAAAGTTAACGTTCCTACAGCTAAACACGTTTCCATAAATTAAAGAGCAAGGTCTCAAAAGGTACACTACTAAGGAAACGCATAAATTATATACTTTGTTACTTGTTTAAGTCTGGCACAGATAGAATGATGGTCATTTCTAATTGCATTCTTAACTCTTTTTTTTTGTTGCAGTGCTAAGGATCAATCCCAGAGCCTTGTGCATGCTAGACAAGTGCTCTACTACTACTAAGCTCTATTCTCAGCCCTTTATAATTTATTTTTATCACCAGCTCCACTAAACCCCTGGCTCCACTTTCATACACATTTTATATGTATGAAGGTATGAGTTCAGTATTGTGGGCAACTGTGAAAACACTCAACATAAGCGCTACACAGAGCATATTCCCCAAAATGATACATAGATAGCCCTATGACCCTGCCCCAAAATATTTTATTTGGCAAATAGTCTACAAATTTATAGACTATTTACATATTTTGATTCTTATTTTACATCTCAAAAATAGACTTTCAAAAATACTGACTTTTGTAGCAGCTTCTAAGACGTCTGCAAACAGAAAAAATAAAAATGTTAGTGAAAGCAGATATAAAATATTAGCATTAATCATTTTATACAAAATCTAGCCATATATTTAAGCAATTTAATACTGAACTTTTTTGAAAGAGTAGGAATGGTGAAAATAAGCCTAATTCCTCCAACTTAAAGTCCTTTACACTTATGGAGAGTACTTCTAAATTTCAAACCTTAAATTAAGAAAATATTTGTTAAACTAAATGCCTAATATTCAAATGGACAATATAATGCTAGAGTTTTTCTCAGTGATAGTTAACTTTATTCCAAATACTATTTCTCCTACCATTTTGACTCCCTTTCACATGAGCCTTAAAAGAAAATAAAACAAGACAAAACAAAAAACAAACCTAATTGCATTATCTCTTTAGATCCTTCCTCAAGCTTGATTTCTCTGGTAGAAATGCTTAGGACTCCCAAAGAACTGAATACAAGCTTTGAATCTCTCTGGCTAGAGATACATGTTCTAGAGCTTACATAATGTGCCCACATCATCTCATTTAAAAGTGCCAAGGTGGTGCTCAAAATATCTAGTGCATCTTTAATTTAAAAAATTGAAGTCAAGCTTCTTCTTAATGAAGTTGATTTGTGATCTGAAAATAGCTCCCATTCTTCACCTTATATACTTGAGACTTTGTAGAAAGTAGGTCTATATTCATTTGATCATACTACTTCATGATATGCAACCTCTTTTTGTGTTCTAGAAATTGAGATTTGCAGAATCAAAACTTTAAAACAAATTTTTTATGCAGCATAACTTCTGAATTTCTGTTCATTAACTTCATGCAAGAATCACTTCTAATAATGAAGGAGTCCCATATATCAACACTATATGAATACATTCATATTTCACGCTTATTAGTCTCTGCACATGTAATCTCTTTCCCTGGTGTGTCCAGTACATGTGTCTCTGTCGTAGATTGCTCATTAAATCTGTTATATTTCATTTGAGCACTGAATCACTGTGACTGAATAAGACATTTCAGAATCCAAGGCCTGTGATTCCTTCCTCTTGTGTATTTCTTACAAAATCTTACAAGCAGAGCTCTGGTAGTATTGTAGAAATAATGCATACAATAGCCAATATGTTCTCTAAGAGTATCAACAAGGTTATCACAAAGGTAGACTGGTATCCTCTATGCCTCCACTGTGCATGCAGGTAATATGCCCAGTATCTGACAGTGTTTGAGAAGTAGCAATCCTTATTCTTTTTAATGGGGACCTCTGAGACCACCAATGTCTAGAAAAATACCATACTGTTACACAGAGACTATTCCTAGATTACTGTATCAAGTCCACACACACATGCATGCGCACATGCACACACGCGTGCATGCACACACACACACACAGACATTTGTGTTAAATTAAATAGGAGTTACAATGGTAATATATTCCTGCTTGAATTATAATGTTCTGAATTTAGTTCTTTATAAAGAAAGTTATGTTAAAATAACACAGTGGTGCAGATTACAAGTATGGATTAATTTTTAAATCCTTACATGGCAGCAGTTAGATTTCTATCTTTTTTCTACTCTAACATTATAAAAGAACACTGCTAGAGGAAGAAGTTTTGACTTTTCCTTCAGAACAAGTTCTGTGCAATCCCGAGGTAAGATATTTTGCAGACTTAACAATTCAACATTGATTTTCACTTTCTTATTTTGTGGAACCTTAGGCTAACTACATCTAAAAAAAAAAACTACACTGTAAATATTATAGATTGTCTTAGAGGCCAGTCTGTATCACAAATGTGTTTTTATTCAAATTATGCTGGATACCATTATCTACATATATAATAATAAAAGTAGACTACAATGCTTATTGAAATAATTATATTTTTCAATGACTTTCCTCATTCTAATTTCTGTGTATAAATTCTGACCAAATGCTATCTGGTAGTATCTGTACCCTTTTAGTTTTCATTTTTAGCAGTAATATAAATATTGTCATTATGTTTTAATTCATAAACAGTGTCACAGTCAAAGAAATACTTACATTAACAATGTTTACTCTATAAAAAACCAAAATAATAATTTCACAATTTTATTAACATTTAAATCCCTATTAAAATATCAATAACTTACAAGGTGGTAATAAATTGATTTTATGACATGTTAAGCTAACAGGATAATTCCCTTTATGATCATTACTAGAAAGACTCAGATATAAAACATAAAGAGTTATCATCAAAAGAACACTTGATCCTTCAAATTACATGTATGTATTTTCTTTTGTGGGCTCTTGTTTTTAATAGATACTCATTACCTTATAATCAACAAGATATGGTCTTACGTAACATTTAGTTTAAGAGATTGAACAATTACCTTTATCCACCAACTGCTAAGAAAAATCACTCAGTTAACACTGAGGGAACCAACTAATTATCGAAATGATTTTGATTTTTCACCTCTTTTCTTTCAAACATCATAAAGAAAGTTAGAATTTACGTACATACATTGCTAAACTCTTAACACATTCTCTATTGCTTTGTTTTACTTAAACACAGAGACTTTAAATAATTCATAAAGTATTTTACTTTCTTAAGGGTAAGTCATGTTATAGGAATGATCATTTTAAAAAGAAAAAGACAGGAAATAAACCCAGAAGGACAGCAACATAGGAACTAATGGAGATGACCTTTCAAAAAGACATTTACTAGCATTCTAATGCAACTGATTCAGTTTATTAGACTTGGCATCTTTCTAGGCTCTAATGCTATTATCTTACCTTGGAAAAATCAGTATATTTTGGCTTTGAGGATTTAAAACATTTCAAGTTACTAACTAGTTTTAATTATCTTCTAATCTTGCTCATAAAAATCTCACATTTTCATTTCTTGACACAGAACAGCTATCAAATCTAGAGATATCTATGAAAACATACTGAAGATCTGAAGATCAAATAGTCTCAACTGAATTTTAATAGCATACCAGAGATTGTTTTTCTGGTAGAAAAAAAAAAGAAAGTCTTTGTGGATGCCTGGTAGTTGGATATGAGACTTTCAAAATACAGAATCTGGAATCTTTGGGAAAGATAACAAGACAAGAGTTTTCACAGGTTCTTTAAGGGTGTCATGGTCTTTAGAATTTCGGGCCTTTGAATAGTATATGCTGTCAGTGAATGGATCTATGAAGTAAGGAATTAATGATTCCAGTAGGAACACTGAGTTATTTGAGAACAATATAATGCAAACAATTTAGTTACTTAAATAAGTCACATCTTCTTCAATAAAGAAGTTTTATCCTTTAGGCAAAACTAAAAGGATACAGAGTTGGGAGTGAGGCTCAGTGGTGGAGCACATGCATGTTCCAGCACAAATCCCCAGCACAAAACGGGGTGGGGGGGGGAGTAGGAAGGGGAAAATGTTAGGGGATAGAGGGGAGAAAAATGAAAAACGCACTAAAAGATGAAAATTAAGTTTTCATAACATATTCTTTAAAAAAATGTTCCAGCAAACGTATACATGTCCTTCTATAGTTGGGATAATCTCTTTAAAATTACTTTTTTAAAACATAAGATTTGTGGATCTGAATGATTTTTTTCAGTGAAACACAGAAATAACAGGAGATATAAAAAAGGACAAAATAAGTACTACGTCAGTCCCCAGAGCTTAAAAATTAAAGACATTAGACTAGAAAAAAAGGATACACATAATAGCTACTGTTAACTATCTAGTAGCATAAAACATTGCTTCAAAGATTTGGCACTACGTTGATCAAAACTCAAAATTCCAATCAAGATGACAGGAATAACTTCAGGAGAAGGAACCATAATTAGCAAATTGTGATATAACAGCCTTTAACAAGTTCTAAAACTAAATTTAACACTTTCTAGATCTACAGATGATGTAACCACCTCTTATTCTCATTACTTCTGCTTGGGCAGGCACAATGTCTTACCTAGATTTCTTCTGCAATAAATTCTGGAGGGGTCTCTTTGCCCCAGTGTCAAATGCTCCCTTCACCTCCTCCAGCCAGATCCCGATCATTGCTCGCATCATAATCACAGTCATCTAATATTTTGATCTGACAATGGTTACTTCTCTGCTTAACATATATTCATATTTGTAATATTCATATTAGGGTACAAAATGCAAAATCTACATGTTAGGTCATCACTAATTTTGTCCCTTCTCACCTCTATACATACATTTCTTACTACTTTTTCTAGAAATACACTAACAACAACCTGAATTTTTTAACATCATCACAGTTTCTCAAATATTAACATGTGCTCAAAAGGGTACTTCTACTCTGCCTAGAATTCTTTGGTACTGCAATCCTTTCTCAATTAGGTAATCCACATTTAGAGTATAACAATCAGACCAGGCATTGATATCCACTGGGAATTCTTGCTTATGCTTCTTCATCTGAGTTAAGTGGCCCTCCTGATTTGTGATCCTGCAGTATCCACTCATCTCTATCCTGGCATTTACACATGTTATGATAATAACCTATTTGCCTATCTTCCCCAATACCCTTGAATTCCCTAAGGAAATCTTATTTCTGTATCTCTAGCTTTTAGTACAGTGCCTAAAAAGGAGGAATACTTCATAAGTGAGTATCTACTTTTGAAAAAAAAAACTAGCTTGTAACACTACATAGCCTCCTATTACCAAGATTGGATATAGGTAGACAGCCTGTACATGGAATGATTCTTGACAAAAAGGAAGGATATATATATATAATGTTATAACAAACATGCTTTTGAAGGCAGTTGCTGTAAGTTTTATAAAATTATAGACTTATCATTTCTCAAAATTTCTACATTATAAGAGCCCTGCCACAGTGTCTAAGTAAAGCATAAGGTTATTCCTTGAAATCATATCATTTTTCATTGTAGTAAAAATTAGTTAAAGAGACCTTTTATGGGAATCTAGAAGCCAATGGCCTTCATACATGAACAGCTCCCCTGAGGACAATGTCAATGTGGATATTGTCTACATAAAATAATGAGCCCTAAGTAGCATGATTTGATGTCACACATTAGAACTGATAAATAATGCAAAGGATGATTAATAAGTAGGCCTTGGAAAGCCAGAAAAAGTATAAACACTAAAAGAAACAATGACCATTGAAACTGACAAATATTTTAAAGCCTAAATAAAGTACTTTTGCTAAACTAAATAAGAAATAAAGTCACTGCTCAAAAATATGGACAATCAAGGCAAGAAATCTCTAAAGTATAATTTATTCTATTAAAATTAACTTAAGTATGTATTTCCTTTTTTAAAATTAACTTTATTGGTACATTTTAGGTATACACTTTGATCACATTCATCATTTGGAATTTGTAACTGTATATGATATATCTTAGTTCCTGTTTTTCCCATTCCCCTTCCCTACCTTTCACCTCTCCACCTCTCCCTATTTATAAAAGCTTTGTTTTCATTTTTTCCTTCTTTTCTCATATTATTTTCTTTCCCTTCTTTCCTTTCTCCCAACCCCCTATTTCTCAATTTTTACCAAAGGTCTACTATCTAGAATATATAAAGAACTTTAAAAAGTCAGACACCCCCCCAAATTTAAAGATCTAATCCAAAAAAATGGGCATCTGAAATGAACAGACCTTTCTCAGACAAAGAAATAGAAACAGTAAATAAACATATGAAAAAATATTTAACATCACCAGTCATTGGAGAGATGCAAATGAAAACAATGCTGAGATTTCACCTCACTCCAGAAAGAATGGCTGCTATCATGAAATCAACCAATAACAAATGTTGGTAGGGCTGTGGGAAAAAAGGAACCCTGCACCATGGTTGGTGGGAGTGTAGCCTGGTGCAACCACTGTGGAAATACCTGAAAGAACTAGGACTAGAAATCTCATTTGACCCAGCTATTTCCCTGCTGGGTATCTTCCCAAAAGAATTAAAAACATCATACCATAGTGATACATGCTCACCCATGTTTATAGTGGCACAGTTTGTAATAGCTAAATCTTGGAAACAACCCAAATGCCTGTCAACTGGAGACTGGATAAAGAAGACGTGTGTGGGTTTTTTTTAATATAGTACTACTCAGCCACAAAGAATGATAAACTAGAGACATTTATAGCTAAATGTGTGCATATCGTGGCCATACTCTTAAGTGAAATAAATAGGACACACATGTATAAATACCAAATTGTCTCTCTGGTGTGAGAAACTGAAAGAGTAAATGAGGACCAAATTGTATAATAGAAAATGTGAATTAAGTATATATTTCTAATCATTAAAATTAAAGCCATGACTTAGTTTTGAATCATTAGCTATATCATCATGATAAAATTGATAACACTATATTTTCCTATTGCCATGAAAAATCACTTTATTGCAGATAGGTAAGTTAATTAAATATCTTGTTAGACAGGATCAGCCCTCAAGGGGCCAACAAGGAGGATAATCAAGACACATTCATTGAAGGCCAGAACTGTAAAAGGAGAGAAGCTACACACCCTTGTACTTCCCCTGGGGATTAAGAGCAGTGATTGATATTTTAAATAGGCATCAATCACCTGGGTGGGGGGTCAAGGTCTTAACCCAGCCTCTTCAAGAAATATCCCTGACCCCCATGCTTACTGAAAATCCTTGTTTGCTTGCTATGAGACTTGCTCCCCCATTGGAACTCCATTTAATCAATATTACCTGGGTGACTGTACTTGTAATCTTATTGGTTGGTCATGGTTTTGTCCCACCTCATGCCCACCCTGTAAATTTCCATTGGGTCTTATAGTTTTGTCCCACTTTGTACCCGCCTCACCATATGGCTTTGCTGTATAAAACATCTTTGAAAAGTGGGGTGTGTGGGACTGTGTGATTCAAAAGTTAATTACTCCCCTAGGTTCTGTTGTAAATTTGATGGTTGGAGTGTGTTTGCCTCGGGACAATGGACAATCAGTAATAGGGCGAGATTACTCAGCCATCTGTTTGCCCTAAAACCAAATGTCCCCGGGCCCAGTATCTATAGGACAATCTGTAAATGTGCTGACTATCCACACAGGGTGGTCGTGACTATTAGTCAAGATGTCTGCTGACCATCAGCATGTGACAGTGAGCCACTAACCTTTGTTCTTTTCTTTCTGTAAATCTACATGTTAACCCCCCCCCCCCTCAACCCCCTATAAAACAGCCTCGGACTCTGAGCCAGTTGCCTCTCTGAGCTATTTTGCTTCCGGAGTGCCGTCTGGCCAGACTAATAAAGGTCTGTTTTCCCAACACGGCCTGTGTGTTCCTTCCCAGGTGGTCCTCGCTGTAGTCAGCTCCTCAGAGCGTTTGGTAAGGCCCTTGGTCATACAGGGTGGGCAGGAAACCCACTTTCTGGTCCCCCTCCTGTCTCTCTTAAATTTTTCCTACTCTTAACCTCCATTGTTCCTAGAATTCGTTCTTCTATTTTAGAGAACATGAACTTGTGTTTTGGATATCTAGCAGGTTTGGGAGGTACATCTCTTCCCCCTATATCAACTTCACTAAAAATCCATAGGAGTTAATGTAAATCACTTCTTAAAAATGTAATAGGTGACAAATACATATATATACATATATATATATGTATATATATGTATATATATATAAAAAAAATCTCGTGAAGAACGTTAAAAAGGAACCTAAGGAAAAAGGTGGTCACAAAGTGGGAGAATGAAAGCTGACCACTATAAGAGAGCAGAAGGCTAATTAAGACCATATGTGGCAAAATTTTAAAAGATAAGAGGATGCACACTTGCAAATTTCGAAGTGTACTATATAGCTATAATAATCAAGACACTTTGGCACCAGTTTTATCTGAATAGAATAAAACTGGAAGTCTAAAAACAATCACCTTTTTGGTCAAAAAATTTCAAACAGATATGGGAACGAATAGACTCAACAAATAGTGCTGGGACACTGTAGATCCACATGTGAAAGAAGGAAGTTAGCTAGAACAATAAAACTGTTAGAAGGAATCACAGGTGTAAATTTTTGTGATGTTGGATTAGGCAAAGGCTTCTTATATATGACACTAAAGCACAATCATTACAAGTGAAACTAAACTGGGCTTTATCAAAGCTGAAATGTTTTTGTTTCAAAAGATACTATGAAGAAGGTAAAAAAAAAAAAACTGTCCACAAAATTGGAGAAGAAATTTGAAACAACTCAACAATAAAAAGATGGGCCGGGGATTTAGCTCAGTGGTTCCGCCACCTTGCCTCCCAAGCATAAGTTCCCAAGTTTGATCCCAGGTACCAAAAAATCCTAAAACAATAAAAAGACAACTCAATAAAAAATGAGCAAAGGACATTAATAGATATTTCTACACAGGATATGCCAATAGCCAATAAACATAAAAGGAGTTGTTCAACATCATTGGTCATTGGGCAAATGCAAATCAAAATCACAATAATATATTACCTCATAATCCTTATGATGACTATAAAGACAAACAATAACAAATGTTGGGAAGGTTGTGGAGAAACTGACCCTCCTTATACCGCTACTAGGCATAAGAAATGACACAGCCACTTTGGAAAACAATTTGGCAGTACCTGAAAAGGTTAAACTCAAAATCAACACATGGCTCAGCAGTTCCACTCCTGTGTATATAGCCAAAAGATATGAAGAGGTATTTAAATAAGTACTCACATAGGAACACTAACTGCACTTTTCACAATAGCCAAAAGGGGGAAACAACCCAAATGTCCATCATCTGATGAATGGATAAACAAAATGTGATGTATTACACAACACTACAAAAAAGAACAAACTACTGACATATAACACAACACAGATGCACCTTGAAAACATATGCTAAGTGAATGATGCTAAACACAAAAGTCAGACATTGAATTGATCCATTTCCATGAAATGTCCAGAACAGGAAAATTAAGAAATGGGAAGTAAAGTAGTGATTGCTAAGACCAGGGAGTTGAGGAAGGGAGATGACAAGTGACTGCTAAAAGGCATGGGTTTCCTTAAAAGTAAAAAACAAGTTAAGAATTTATCAAGAAGTTCTTGTCATATACTATATAAAGATGAGGAATGATAAGAAATAACAAAGAAGGTTGGGAGGTTATAAATAGAATACACAGAGAAGGTAGTAATAAACATGTAAATCATACTGCCAGGAGTCCATGAAAGACCTGGGAAGTGGTAGAAGAACTCAATGCAGACATCATACATACTGAAAATGGTTGGCCTTGAAAAAATTTTTTGAAAAATAAACATTTGGAATAATTCTAAGATCATTTAAAAAAGATATTCTATGGAATATTTTGGCATTGTTACTTCTACAATCCAATTAATTTTCTAATACTTTAAAGTAATATTTATGTAAATGACCAAGCTTATGACACTGCCACCACTTTTTACATAATAACACTTTTTCAATTAAAAACTGCAGTTTAGAACTTTTCCTATGTTTTTTATTATGAAACAATTGTTTTTCTTCTCAAAATAAATATCTGGCTATAATTGTGTGAAGAGTAAAAACAAAATTTAGGTAGACTCAACATTTATAAGTGACCCTGCTTACTGGAAGCTCTGATTCCTTTTGGTGTCATTGGAATGTTACTCTTTTATTTTGGCAGTACCCAGGATTGAACTCAGGACCTTGTGCTTGCCAGGCAAGAGCAGTGCCACTGAGCTACATCTCCGGCCCCTTGGAATGTTACTCTTTATGTAGATCCATTGTGCAGTAATGAATGAAATGGCTACTGATGTTCTCTAAAAGACTCACTCTTCCTCAACAGAAGCAGGTGCTATGGAACAGCTACTGTTTACACAGTGACCTTGCAGACAAAAACTTTACATAAAAAGAACATACAAATAATTCCTGGGAGGCATCTTCTGTGATTCTCCTAGACAACAGCCCAGCTGCAGTAGTAATGGTACATGTGTCATTTTTAAGTTACGTTTGGTATCTGTGCCTTTTTATTAGATTACAAGCATATTTATAAGGCACACAACACAGAGAATTTGACGTTTGGGATTATATTTCATTACTTGATGAATATCTTAGTATAAGACCTTTAATATGAACATTTTTTTCTGTTTATTGGTGCTTAAAGCTTTAGCACAATTAACTATTGAAAATAAATATCTTTATATCAATTTAGTATCCATCATATTTTAAACTAATCTGCTATTTCAAAAAATAGCAATTGCATGCACTTTGCAAAGGAAAGAAACAGATTTGGAGCTTAAAGTGTAAATGAGGATCCAAATGTGTAATAGATAATGTGAAATAGGAAGAAAAGATTCAAAAGGGAAAGGGAAGGGAAAGTGGGAGAGGAAAAGGAAAGGAAAAAAAGTAGAGGAAAAAATATGAGAAAAGGAAAAAACAGAAACATAGTCTTTGTGAACGGGGAGGGGAGGAAGGGTTGAAGGGAGGGCAGGGGAATGGGGAAAAAAATAAGAACCAAGATACATCATGTAAAGATACAAATTCCCAATGGTGAATGTTATCGTATTGTATACCTAAAATGTACCAATAAACTTCATGAATTAAAAAAAATAAAGGAGACCTTGCAAACACAGAAAAAAATGTAAAGTGATATTATTGATAATTCAGGAATTCACAGTAATGATTATGTTGTCATTTACTTCTGCACTTAATTTGCATAAATATTTATTAACTCTTCACCTTAACAATGTCAGACAGTTTCTTTAAAATAACAATTAGAGGGCCTGGGATTTAGCTCAGTGGTTCTGCAGCTTGCCTCACAAGCACAAGGACCTGAGTTCGATTCCCAGTACCAAAATAAAAAATAATAAATAAAATAACAATTAGAATGTATAAAGGTACAAATGAGGCTTAGCTATCCATCTAATGTTGTATTAGCAGGTTTTCATATTTAGTTTAGGACTTCTAGAACTTTTATAGCATCATTAGGTGTGTCCAAAGTAAATCACAGGATAAGATAGCAATGCTAGTCTGAAAATGAGAGGAAGGAAAATGAATGAATCATTTCGTTTTTGTATTTAAATAATGCCAGAATACTGATACGGTCTTTTAGAAATGTCAACACTGTAATTTATACAGTAGTTAGCAGATTCTACGAAGGAAAATCAGAGGTACTCTAAAGGAAGGCTAAGCAATAGATAAAAACTACTACATGAGAGAAAACAAAGCTATGTTGTTTGCAATTAAATAATAAGAAAATTATGAGAAGTTTCATGGGGAGGTCTGATAATCTGGATGAAAATAGTTTTCTAAACACTTAGAGGATAACTAGAAGGTAGAACAGTAAGTAGTTCTTGCTCTCAACTTTGAATTGGAAGATCAAGAGAGTCACCTGCAGTTTGAAATTAAGAAATATAAAAATTCTACTTATTCCAGACAGCTGAGTTAATTACAAATGTTGTAGGCAGTCAGATGGGACTGGGCTCTCCAGAGAGTCAATATAGAAGACAATTGAGTCCCATCCACTCAAGGCCAAGACTCAAAAAGAAAAAGTACTACACTCACATACTTCCCCTAGAGATGAATAGCAGTGATTGATATTCTAAATAGACATCAATCACCTTAAGTGGGGATCAAAATCTCCCTAGCCCATTTCCTTTCTGAAATTCCTTTCACTGTATGTGTGCTTGCTGTGTGGCTTGTTTCATTTGAGTCCCCATTTAATCAATATTACCTGGGCCACTGTACTTGTAATCTTACTAGTTGAGCATGGTTTTGTCCTCACCTCATGTCTACGTTGTGATTTTCCAATGGATCTTAGTTAGCTATAGTTTTGTCATACTTTGTACCCATCGCACCTCCTGGCTTTGCTCTATAAAACCCCCCTGAGAAACAGGGGCCCAGGCAACCCACTTTCTGGATATCCCCTCCTGTCCCTCTTAGGCAGGAGCTATCTTTCCCTCAATAAATTCTTCCTTACTCTTATCTCCGTTGTTCCTAGAATTCATTCTTCAATTTTAGAGAACACAAACTCAGGTTTCAGATATCTAGCAGGTTAGGAGTTATATTTCCCTTGTTTGGATTATTTTTGCTTATTTGGATTACTTGGTGACCTATATCACTCTGACCTTATATTTAAAAGCACTGTTTCTGAGGATGATTTTTCCACAACTCTTGATTAAGTTTAACTTCACTAGTAAAGCAAATAACAATAAAATTTAGACATATTGTAAAAACAATGCATCACATTTTGAGATTTATGATCCTTTACATCTGAGTTTTAAATTTTTTAATAACTGTACTTCAATGCACTCAACAAACAATCCAAATACATTTATTCAGCAACTAGCTCATTGGTTGCATTTTACTTCCTAACCAAATGACAGCTGAACTACTTGTATTATGAATGGTAATTTCCTATCAATTATGCAATCATCTTGGTCTGCATAAGACAACCATCAAATTTTGGGGGCACTATTAAAATATAAATTAAATCTTATTTTTAAAAGTGAAATTTCCATTTTCAAGTATGGATTACAATGATTCTCCGGGCCTGTATTCTCTCTAACCCTAGTTGTGTACACTATTCTCATAGCCCATATCAAATGTACTCTCAATTTTATAAAATTAATATATAAAGATTTTAGACAAACAGTATAGCTTATTATGAACCATGAGTCTGTACTGGAGTGTTAATAGAAAATGTCATAGTTGCTGTTAGTACCTAATATTTAGAGAATACATTATTTCCTATTTTCAGTTTTCACAATGAAGAAGATCTTTCACCTGAGATTTAAGAGAAGGTTGACTGGAATGGTTTATAATCTGCTCTATCACTTATAAAAATAGAATAATTATTAACCTGTTAAAATATAAAATAACTTGTAGAAACGACTGCATTCTTAAATACCTCCTATATATAACACTGACGTTTGGAGGTCAATCTATCAATAGTTCATAAAACCCAGAAGAACACTAAGTCTGTTGTCACCACAAGCAAATGTTACCCATATAGCCATTTATCAGCATTCTCGGAAGAAATAACACTTCTGCCCTCAATACAGCATATTAGAAAAACAAAATATAGAGAATGGTTTCTAATCAACAGGAGCCCATTGTTTTTTTAAGGAACTGGTCAGAGCTGATGAGCTGGCCTGTATTTAACAGATCAACTTATTCCCAACTTGAGAAAAAAAATCATCACTTCAAGATAGTAATCAAAAACAATCATATTTATAAAGAAAGTGATGATACAGTTTTCATATTGTCTACTTGCTTTGTTCCTTTACTTTTCAATGAGATTACACTCAGGAAAAATAAAAGTTTTGAAGAAAGAAAGGTCAAGTCTTCATTTAGGTGAAGGAGTAATAAATGATATACAAAGAGAGGTACTCTCGCCTTCCTAGCCTGCATAGACAAATGCATATCTTTCTCTGATATGAGAATGACCTGAATCTGCATTTCTTTCAAAGATATTCATTCTAGAATATATGCAGATAATAAATACTACTCCTGTGTGTTCATTTGAAAGTATTAATGAAGGTCTCACCGATACTCAGGGATCTTACAAAACTCAAAAAATTTGACATTACTTGATAACCTCATTAAAGACAACCTCATATTTTTAACAAAATCTATGTACAAAGTAGAAATACTGTACCAGGTAAAACACTAGCCTAATGGGAGTGTAAAGATTTCTAATCCACTGTGATTACCCTATCTCAAAGGTGGCAAAACTATGGGATGTGTGATGAAGTGGGAACACAGAGCCCTCTCTGTCCACATGTGAGCCAAGTATGGGAGTTGTTTTTTCGAAACTAAAACCTCAGTGTTCAGGTTTAATTGCAATGTTGGCATTTTGCAATGAATAAGTGGGTTTGAGGATGCAGTATGGGTACTCAGTCTCTAAATGACTCGCCATCAGTACCTTTTATGTTCTACAGAAATACTGTAATGTCAGTATCCTCCCATGTGACTAGCCATATAGGAAAACTGTTATAAATGAGATCATAAATTACTTCTCTTTCTGTGAAAGGCTTTATTTCACATGGCAAAATGTCCTTCGGTTCCACTCATGTTATTGCAAACGTCAGAATTTTCTTTTTTAAGGTTGTCTAATACTTCACTGTATTTCTATATCACATTTTCTTTATTCATTCATCTATTGCATCCATGTCTTGGCTACTGTGAATAATATTGAAATCAACAAATAAGTACAAATATCTCTTTATCCTATTAATTTCAATTCTTTTGCAGATATATCCAGAAGAGGACTTGCTGGATCATATGATAGTTCTATTTTTAATTTTTTTTTTTGGTACCGGGAATCGAACTCTGGTCTTTGCACTTGTGCAGCAGGCCACGAAACCACTGAGCTAAATCCCCGGCCCTCTATTTTTAATTTTTGAGGAAGCACCACACTGTTTTTCAAACTGGCTGTTCTAATTTACATTCTCAACAACAGCATACATGAGTTCCTTCCTTTTCTATGTATTATATTCAAAGCATATTTGAATTTATGTTTTGAACATCTTGTCAAAAAAAATATTAGTTTCTACTCTTTCTTTTTTTCTTTCTTTTTTTTTTTTTTGGTGCCGGGGATTGAACTTGGGTCCTTGTGCTTGCAGAGCAGGCAGCGAAACCAGTGAGCTAAATCCCTGGCCCATAGATTCTACTCTTTACCATGTCCCCTGTAGCCCATAGTCATTGATAACCGAATTGCTACCCTTCACTTTCAATGAGACCAACTTGGTATGAGGGTTAGTTGGTAGGTCTCTCTCTCTCTCTCTCTCTCTCTCTAACTCTCTCTCCCCCCTGACTATTTTTACACTTTGTGCATGTTTTCATTACACAACCCATAGTTACTGTATCATAACTATTTCTTCACAAGCTTTTTCTCCATTACGGTATAAGCTTCCTAAGGACAGTGATCACACCCATTCATCTTTACACAAGGGAAAGTATTTGGTACAAAGTCAATATGTTTGGAATGAATAAACTGTAGTTTGCATACAATAGTCTACTCACCCCAGCTCAGAATATGTTTCTAGCTTTCTTTGTTTTGATTTGTATTTTCCAGTACAGGAGACTGAATTTGGGGCTTTGGGACTGAGCTATATTTACAGCCCTTTTATTCATTTTTTGTTTTCAAAGAAAGTCTCACTATGTTGCCTACACTGGGCATGAATTTGCAATCCTCCTGCCTCAGTCCCCCAGAGGGCTGGGATTACAGATATGCACCACCATACCTGAGTGTAGAATACATTTCTTTATCAAATGTATGACATGTTATCATGCTATCAAGAAATTACTATTTCCCTAATCATTTCATATTCTATTTATTACTTATCCCTTATAGTTCAACGTTGCTGGCCATTATTAATTTCATTTCAACCAAGATACATCATGTACAGGTACAGGTATCCAATGATGAATGTAAATGTATTGTATACCTAAAATGTACCAATAAAAGAAGTTAAGGAAAAAAAATTCATTTCTGGACCTTAACATTCCACATTATATTATTTGATCTTCAGTGAGATTCCTTTGTAATAATTACTATAAATATATTACTCAACTTTCTCAACATCTATTAACACAATGATAATTTTTAACACTTGCTCTTTACATATGCCAATGGATACTAAACAGGAGAGAGCCCATGAAGATCTCACCTTCTGGGAAAATCCAAGTCTTTTGCTTTTCAAAGAGTTAAGGACATTATAAGAAAGTAAGAGTTATACACATCTGAAATTTCTGTGGTGGCTCAAATAATCCTCCTTATGTGTAATAACATTTGTCAGTGAGTGATAATTGCAAAATCACCTTGCTACTACACACACATCCTGTATGGTTAACTGGAAGGAAGTCCCTTGACATAGCTGAAGGCATATAAGCACACATGCACAAACATACACACTCACTGATCACTAAGCAAGTTAGGAATGATGTTCCTGCATTAGCTCAAGCATGGGTTTATCTCTTGTGTACTTCAGGTTTATTATCACTAGAAAAGTGTTTCAAAAAAAAAAAAAAAAAAAAAAAAGTGTTTCAAACAATGACATTAACCATGCTTTCTTAAAATGTATTGATACTGAAGCTGGTGCTAACTAGATTATCTCCACAGAGAAGTAAATGGGTAAAATACAGCAACACACAGACAAGAGTTTGAAATTTCCTTCTCCTTTAGGATTTCTTTTAGTTCAATTGATGTTTCAGTTGAAATAGCATTATTTCCTTTAGCTTTAGAGCGCAAGTAAATTTAAAATACAGGAATCTTGGCATTAACAGTTTCATGTATTCCCCTAAAACTCTCTTACATATAATGATGTGACGATTCTAGTCTTCCTAATTTTTTTTATAACTTCACTAACAGCCTTAGTTTTTTAGCCAAAGATGTTTTATGTTGCTAGTGGAAAACATAACATTAATACTTGGAACCTCATTAAAATAGACAAAATTAAGGTAAGGCAGTTCAAGTGAAAATCTAAATGCCTATTATATACTGAGGGGAAAAACTGTTTACAATTATTTAGTTGATTCTATCTGAGAAGGATGCACAGATATTCAAGTAATCTTTAAAAATATATATATACATATAGAGCCATTATTAAACTTAGAACCAAATGCCTTAGCCTCACATCGAGATAAACAGGAGATAAATTGGTAAAAAGATGCACATACTTAAGTTATAAGTGATTGTCAGGACTATAGATTTCATTTTTAATGATAAAATCAGAGGTATCTGCTATATTATAAAAATAATTAAATGACTTAATATATGAATAAATAATGAGTCACTCAAATCAATGATAAAAGTAGGATAAGACATGAAGGGAGAGGAAGGGGAGGGTAAGGGGAAGGAAAAAAGAATTGAAGAAAAAATAGAAATCAAGCTTTTGCAAATGAGAAGGGAAGGTGCAGGGAGGAATGGGAAGGGGAGGGGATTAATAAAAAGAGTTAAGATACATTATATACATGTACCAACTCCCCATAATAATTGTAATCACTATGTACTGCAAACATATTCTAAAAATAAAAATAAAATGGGCAAAGAAAAAAAGAGGATGAGAACAAAGGGGTTATGATTATTTCAATTGTACAAAATCTAAAGTCCAATAAAAAGGGATACAATGGCACCAGCCATATTAAAATAACACCTGCTCACCATATGATCTAGCAACCAAGTCTTCATATTTGACCAATTGTGTTGGAAATTTATTTTTCCCCCCTCAAAAAAAAGAACCCGCAGATATGTGGTTATAGAACTTTTATTCTTAATTGTCAAACTTAGGAAGCAACCAAGATATACTTCCCTAGCAAATAGATTAACAGGTACATTCATGTAACAGAATATTATTCAGTGATAAAAGAAATGAATTTTCAAGTCATGAAAAGACAATGGACAACTTTAAATGACTACTCTTCAGTGAACTCGCTAATCTGAAAAGATTACATAAAACCACTGAGAAAGTAGATAGAAAAAGAATTGGTGGTTGCCAGGTGCTTGAAGGGAGGGAAGGAGACATGAATAGGTGGAGCTTAGAGGATTGTTAGTGCAGTAAAACTATTCTATGTGATTTAAATGGTGGATACATTTCACTATACATTTGTCCAAACCCATACAACTATACAACACAAGGAGTAAGCTTATACAGTCTAACAGGGAAGAGGGGATGAATAACTTTCTTTATGTTCTGCTCAAATTTTCTATAAACTAAAGATATTATAAATATTTTTAATTAAAATAATAAAAATATAGTACTGTTCATTCATGAACGGTTAATTTGCACATGGGCTTATAACATGACATTTCTTTCTGTGAAAGTCAATCTATGTTGAGCATGATACAAAAGTATAATATGTGGAAAATGTACTGTTCACGCAGTAATACTAAATATAGTTTTTTTCATAAAAATAAAAACTAAGAACCAATAATGACTGAACCTTATATTACCACTTTACTGCTTTGGTTTGAATATGGGCTAAGTGTGCCCCTAGGTTCATGTGTTAGGAGCTTGATCCTCAGTAAAGTGACGTTAAGAAGTTGTGGAACTTTTATGAGGAGAGGCCTAGAGGTAGGTCATTATTGGCTCTTCTCCTTGCCCTGGATTCCTGTATAACTGTGTATCCTTTCTCAGGCACACACTCCCACCAATGATACCATCTGCCATGATGTGATATAACCAAGGGGACACTTGCCAGAGCTGATGGTATGCTGTTTGTATTTTTTGGCTTCCAAAACTGTGAGCTAAATAAATTTCTTTTCTTTATAAAGAATTTAGCCTTCATTATTTTGTTAAAGTAACAGAAATGTGACTAACACACTTACTTCATAATGACTGAATGATACTTTAAAAATACATCCCAAAATTTTAAGCGTATGCACATATAAAATTTAAACTTTATTTTATTAGTACATATTTGTCATACTGATCACACTCATCATAGGAAATTTGTACTTGTATATAATACACCTTATTATTTTCTCATTCTCCTTTCAACCCCTCTTCCCCTCCCCATTTACACAAGCTTTGTTACCTTTTTTCTCCTTCCATTTTCTTTTTTTTTTTTCCTTTTCCCAGCCTTCCCTTTGCCCTCAACCCTCCTTTGTTCCCCTTCCCATTTTAACATGTTTTTATTTTTACTTCCCAAAATCTATCCTCCAATATGCTCCTTATTTGCCCTTTGGGTTTCCCACACAAGAGAAAAAATCCAATATTTAAACTTGTGTGTTCCACTTATTTCACTTAAGATTATGGTCTCAAAGTGCATTCTCAAAGTCATACAAATGACTCGTTTATCATTCTTTATGACAGAGTAGTACTCCATTATACATAAATATCACATTTTCAGTATCTATTCATCTAGTGATGGGGATATGGGCTGTTTCCAAGATTTAGCTATTATAAATTGTGCTGCTATAATCACGGATGTGTATATATCACTGTGGTATGGTGCTTTCTGGAAGGTACCTAGAAGGGGAATAGCTGGCTCAAATGGAACCTCTAGTTTTAGAGTTTTGAGAAATCACCATAATAATTTCCATAGTGGCAGTACCAACTTATATTCCCAGCAACAACTGAGAAGGGTAACTTTTTCCCCACAGCATCACCAGCATTTGTTAGTGGATGACTTCTTGATGATAGCCATTCTTTCTGGAGTGAAATGAGTCTAGTTAAAAACCATATATTTTAATTTACCCATACTGTCTCAAAAAGGCAATACAACAAAAACAGTGGAATTTCATTTGATATATATGATTGTAAAATAAGCTAAGAAAGTCTCAAATTATACTCAGAGTATCTTCATAACCCTTCCCCGATTTAAATTATGTTAATTCATTTTATTCCACAGTGCTTGATCAACTTTTCATAGTTTTATGATCTTAGACTTAATATACTCTTTATAAAACTTGAAAAATGAGTGTTCTGTCTTTGCCACCATCCAAAGGGAAAGAAAGATAAAAATCTTAAAGCTTGGGGCCGGGGATTTAGCTCAGTGGTTTCGCCGCCTGCTGCACAAGCACAAGGACCTGAGTTCGATCCCCAGTACCAAAAAAAAAAAAAAATCTTAAAGCTACTTATATATAGTAATATTTGTGGAAGGAAATGAAAAGGCTAATGGTGACTATGTAGAATACTTTCCTCAAAGTCAATATTAAAATGATTTACAGAGTAGCAAGTTTGTATTGAGAGACACAGCTTCAGGTTAAGATTTTCTGGTAATTATGTTTGGGAAATATTAAAATAAACACATTCTAATAGATGTACCTAAAAAGTCCCTGCAGTTTACTTGGGGCAGCTCCAGGAAAGGGATTAATAACAGCTGGGTATGGTGGCACATGCCTGTAATCCCAGCATTCAGAGGCTAAGGTGGGAGGATCGCCATGAGTTTCAGTCTAGCCTGGGCTTCATAGTGAGTTCAAGGCCAGCCTGCACTAGAAAGCAAGACCCTGTTTCAAAAAACATAACAAAACAACAACAACAACAACAACAAAAACAAATGGTGTACAACTTCATACCCAGCTTCAGGAAAAGATCCTATGACAAACCACACAGACTCCTAGCTGTGCCAAGGATTAAAAAATGATCACATTTAACATTAACCAGCAATATTACACAACCAATAATTTTCTTCTATAAATGATATATCATCTCCTGCTCACCACACAACTTTGAAGAACTGAAGCATGAGCTGAGACATCTAAAGACAAAGTAGATGAACACATTGATTGAAACAATGGTACACATTAAGAGATTAAAACAAATTGCATTGTGGTGGACAGCTCAAAACAACAGAAGTGGAACCAACAGATAAATTCATAGCAGCTAAAAACTGGGTGGCTGCTTTTGAACAATTTTCTTAGAGAAGAGATGGAAGCAATCTGTCAACAGCACTACAAACTGTAAATAATGGCTACAGTCTCAAACTATTAAGGTAAAGAAAACGCCTTCCATATCCTCATTTGTAAGAATAAGCCTACACATAGAGAACATAAACAACATCAGCATGATTAATTCCTCACACAGTAAAGATGAGTAACCTACAGTATATAGAACCTTTCTTCCCATTTTCATTGATATTTTTTTTCCTAATGACACTCTGATAACCCTGGAATTCAACATTCTAATATAAATGGTCAAAAAGGTGTTAATTTTTATACTTAAAATATGTTTTCTCTTGCTGCCAAATTGCATAAACTCATAGGCTAAGTGAGACATTCTCTGAGACAAATGAGAACAATTTAACCTTAAGAATAGCCCAGCATCAATTGTATGTGAATTAGCCACTGGTGGTTTTTCATTTCATGAGAAGAAAAACTAAATGTTTATTTTACACTTGGTAAACTGCCCCACCTACTGATACAAATGAAAATAGAAAAAATTCATCAACAACATTTTAATAACTTGTGATTTGGTTCAAATCATAAATTTTTACCTGGATTTCTAGTCAGAGGATAATATATTCCTCCTATACAAAGTTAATTGTAGTGCCTGACATAATCATTTAATATCTCACAAAAAGGCTGAGTTATCATAAGACATTCCTAGGGATACAACTATTTAAACAGAATTTGCTAAGACCTAAGGAAAGCATATAGGAATTGATCAATATATAGCTTTGGTTTATAAATACAAATTTAGATCAATCTGAGTACAACCATTAATTTTCTTTTACAAATATCATCTTCCCTAAACTGCTAGATGAAGAAGCTTTTTAAAAGAGATTTTGAGGCCACATTTGCTAGAATCAAGGAAGATGTGTTATGTCACCCCATGCAGAAAACATGTACACAGACATGCATGTCAATGTGAGTCATTAGGCATAAATAATAATATAGAACAGTCAACTGAGAAACAGTATGGTTGATATAAGCCTTCATATTAGATGGCAATTGTTACTAAAAGAAGCTTGGAACAAATACCAGAAGCCAAGTCACTTAAAGAATAAAGAATGAATGCAGATAAGCAAGACAAAGTGGATGTGTGGAAATCAAAATGAGATATTCAAAAACATTAAACACTGGTGGGTTTATAGAAGGCGCAGCATCTACATGATAACAAATGACATATCATAAAATCTGTCTTTTCAAAACTAATGTTTTTTTAGATATGCTAATTGGTCCAAATATAGCAATTAATACTACAGAATATTTAAGGTAATTATTGTATATTTTGGTGATACAAAGAAACTATACATAGCCCAATTTATTTCTGATGTAACTTTCAGGTTATTTATATGATTTTTAGACAAGT